>NC_074691.1:31372422-31397422 GCF_029448725.1 Salvelinus fontinalis
AGTTTGGGAAACACTGGTGTAAACATACACGCACCAATGTCCGCATGCAAACTCACATACCCACACACACACTCACACACATGCACATTCACACATCCCTCACCACCAACAAACTTCCCCCGCCCCCGCCCCCTCCATCCCTCCATCAAACACCCCCCACCCCCTCCATCCCTCCATCCTCACTCCAAACCCAATCTATCTGCAGCAGCCCACTACTGTCATAAAGGAGAGAGGAAAATGTGTGTGTGTGTGTGTGTGTGTGTGTGTGTGTGTGTGTGTGTGCAGTGCCTGTGTGTGTAGTAAAGCAGGCCCTCCACCTCCATTGCTAATCCATGCTGACATGTCCTGTCTCTAACAGTATGATTAATGTGAAGCTCAGACCGCGACCGACGGGACGCATTTAATGTCATCCGGCTACAATATCACCATCACACACCATCACCCACCCTCAGCCATCATCAGTCACCATCACCCACCATCACTCACCCTCAGCCACCATCAGTCACCATCACCCACCATCACCCACCCTCAGCCACCATCAGTCACCATCACCCACCATCACCCACCCTCAGCCACCATCAGTCACCATCACCCACCATCACCCACACTCAGCCACCATCAGTCACCATCACCCACCATCACCACCCTCAGCCACCATCAGTCACCATCACCCACCATCACCCACCCTCAGCCACCATCAGTCACCATCACCCACCATCCCCCACCTACCCCCACCTACAGCCACCATCACCCCCATCACCCCCCATTACCCACCATCACCCCATCACCCCCATCACCTACCATTACCCACCATCACCCCCATTACCCACCATCCCTCACCATCAGCCACCATCAGCCACCATCCCCCCACCATCCCCCACCATCACCCACCATCCCCCACCATCACCCCCATCACCCACCATCCCCCCACCATCACCCATAATTTCCCACCATCACCCCCATCATCCACCATCACCCACCATCCCCCACCCTCAGTCACCCTCAGCCACCATCAGCCACCATCCCCCCACCATCACCCCCATCATCCACCACCAGCCACCATCCCCCACCATCAGCCACCATCCCCCCACCATCACCCCATCATCCACCACCAGCCACCATCAGCCACCATCAGCCACCATCCCCCCACCATCAGCCACCATCAGCCCCTCTGCCCACAAATGAGAGTAGTGTGCACATGTCATAAATCCTGTGACATGTTGTCCATTTCCATTAGTATCTATGGATTATTTATTCTCAGGTGAAAATGTGGTTGTTTATTTTTTATGTGGCGCTCATAAATCTATCTATCACTCTGAAGGAAGGAGAGGGGGGGAGGAAAAAGAGAGGAGGGGGAGAGACAGGGAGGGGGAGGCAAAGAGAGAGAGAGATTTGTGACCTGTTGCCACAAGAAAAGGGCAACCAGTGAAGAACAAACACCATTGTAAATACAACCCATATTTATGTTTATTTATTTTCCCTTTTGTACTTTAACTATTTGCACATCATTACAACACTGTATATAAACATAATATGACATTTGAAATGTCTTTATTCTTTTGGAACTTCTGTCAGCGTAATGTTTACTGTTCATTTTTATTGTTTATTTCAGTTTTATCTATTATCTACATCAGTTGCTTTGGCAATGTTAACATATGTTTCCCACGCCAATAAAGCCCCTTGAATTGAATTGAGATAAAGAGAGGTTGATGGAGTGGATTGTGTTGACTCAAAGTCTGAGACGCTTTTACCTTACCTTTAGTTCCCTATTGACTTTTTTGTCACTTTAATTTGGGTTGCCTCTCCCTGACAATATCCTCTTCATCTAATGGTTACTAATCTCACGTTGAAAAGTAGGAGGAAATCCCTTGACGTTTGCCAGCTAATTCAACATTGTTCTCAAGTCGAGGTGAACCAAAAGGTTTTTTGGGTGTGTCCCCCAAATGGCACACTATTCCCTTTCTAGTGCACTACTTTTGACCAGGGACAATATAGGACATAGGGTGCAATTTGGAATACACCTGGACTGATATGGGGTACTTGGCGCAAACTGCGTAGCCTTTAATTCCTTTCCCTCGACTCCCCAAGCCCCTGAGTATTTTCCCATTGGCATTTGCTCAGCGTTCCATGCTAACACACAACTTAATCAGAATGGATGGTTCAATTTAAACCGGTGCAACATCCCCGTCCCACGTCGTCGTCTCATATAATACAGGACCGCAAAGGTGTAAACCTCAGTAGATAGGAGAGAAAATGATTCTATGAAAGCTGTTGCCAAGATACAGTGGAGAAAGAGAGAGGGGGGAGGAGCTGAACAGAGCAGGAGAGGAAGACGAGAGAAGACGTTCAGTAGCTGAGAGAAATTTAACTAGCTAGCTTCCCTGGGCTGGCATCATTAGCGACATTACCCCATCGTCACCCTTGTCATTCTCTCTCTATATACCATTCCCCTAGCCAAGAAAAGCTTTTGAACAGGCGTGGTGTGGAATGCAGCTTGTTAGTCAACGCCCCGGCAGTAGACAGACTGAGACACCATGACAGATGGACTGTTTAAACACTCACTCCTCACCATGTCATCTTGTTTAATGAAAGGCAATCAGTCTGCTTCCTTGTTTTAACAGACATTAAACCAGAGAGAGAGAGAGAGAGAAGTCTTGACATTTAGGAAACAATCACAGGCATAGTCGAATGTCAAGGACACATTGTCAAAGTATTGAGCGTTTCTCTGTGTAGGATAAGAGTTCTTGTCTAGTGATTATAGAGGGTCATAGAATTGGCCACTCAGTACAAATTGATATCAAAGGCTTGTCCTTTAACTTGAGGTCTATTTCTAATAGAAACACAATGGCTATGAATAAATCATGGCTATTCACCTTTTCTCCAGCTGTGTCTGTACTAGAGCACGTTGTCTGTGCGTGTGTCTGACTGTGTGTACGTGTGTGTGTGTTATTGTCCCTGTGCCCCTGGAAATGTCAGCCACATATTCCACTGACCCCACTGGTGAAGGGAAAAGGTAGTGAGGGACAGGTACAGGGGGACAGGTACAGGGGGACAGTCAGAGGAGGACAGTCAGAAGGGGACAGTCGGAGGGGGACAGTCGGAGGGGGACAGTCGGAGGGGGACAGTCGGAGGGGGACAGTCGGAGGGGGACAGTCGGAGGGGGAGAGTCGGAGGGGGACAGTCGGAGGAGGACAGTCGGAGGGAACATGTATAGGGGACAGATAGAAGGGAACAACTAGAGGGGGACAGGCAGAGGGAACAGGCAGAGGGAACAGGCAGAGGGAACAGGCAGAGGGGACAGGCAGAGGGGACAGGCAGAGGGGACAGGCAGAGGGGACAGGCAGAGGGGACAGGTAGAGGGGACAGGTAGAGGGGACAGATAGAGGGGACAGATAGAGGGGAGGGGACAAGTAGAGGGAACAGGTAGATGGGACAGGTAGAAGGAAAAGGTAGAGGGGGCAGGTAGAGGGAACAGTTAGAGGGGACATGTAGAGGGAACATTTAGAGGGGACAGGTAGAGGGAACAGATAGCGGGGACAGGTAGAGGGGACAGGTAGAGGGGACAGGTAGAGGGGACAGGTAGAGGGAACAGGTAGAGGGAACAGGTAGAGGGAACAGTTAGAGGGGACATGTAGAGGGGACATGTAGAGGGGACATGTAGAGGGGACATGTAGAGGGGACATGTAGAGGGGACAGGTAGAGGGAACAGGTAGAGGGAACAGGTAGAGGGAACAGGTAGAGGGGACAGGTAGAGGGGACAGGTAGAGGGGACAGGTAGAGGGAACAGGTAGAGGGAACAGGTAGAGGGAACAGGTAGAGGGAACATGTAGAGGGGACAGGTAGAGGGGACAGGTAGAGGGGACAGCTAGAGGGGGACAGCTAGAGGGGGACAGCTAGAGGGGGACAGGTAGAGGGGACAGGTAGAGGGGACAGGTAGAGGGGACAGGTAGAGGGGACAAGTAGAGGGGACCGGTAGAGGGGACCGGTAGAGGGGGACAGCTAAAGGGAGACACACACACACAAAAGCCAGAGATTGTGCTACTCATTGACTAATATGGCAAATACATTCAAGAGGAAAAACTTTTTCCCAAACACAAAGTGGCTAAACTCTGGTGCCCAAACACTAGGCATGCCCTGGAGCTGTTGTCAGAGGACAAACACTAGACATGTCCTGGAGCTGTTGCAAGAGGACAAACACTAGACATGTCCTGGAGCTGTTGTCAGAGGACAAACACTGGACATGTCCTGGAGCTGTTGTCAGAGGACAAACACTAGACATGTCCTGGAGCTGTTGTCAGAGGACAAACACTAGGCTCTGGAGCTGTTGTCAGAGGACAAACACTAGGCCCTGGAGCTGTTGTCAGAGGACAAACACTAGACATGTCCTGGAGCTGTTGTCAGAGGACAAACACTAGGCTCTGGAGCTGTTGTCAGAGGACAAACACTAGGCCCTGGAGCTGTTGTCAGAGGACAAACAGTAAACATGTCCTGGAGCTGTTGTCAGAGGACAAACACTAGACATGCCCTGGAGCTGTTGTCAGAGGACAAACACTAGACATGTCCTGGAGCTGTTGTCAGAGGACAAACACTAGACATGTCCTGGAGCTGTTGTCAGAGGACAAACACTAGACATGTCCTGGAGCTGTTGTCAGAGGACAAACACTAGACATGTCCTGGAGCTGTTGTCTGAGGACAAACACTAGACATGTCCTGGAGATGTTGTCAGAGGACAAACACTAGGCATGACCTGGAGCTGTTGTCAGAGGACAAACATTAGGCATGCCCTGGAGCTGTTGTCAGAGGACAAACACTGGACATGTCCTGGAGCTGTTGTCAGAGGACGAACACTAGGCATGTCCTGGAGCTGTTGTCAGAGGACAAACACTAGACATGCCCTGGAGCTGTTGTCAGAGGAAAAACACTAGGCCCTGGAGCTGTTGTCAAAGGACCAACACTGGACATGTCCTGGAGCTGTTGTCAGAGGACGAACACTAGCCATGTCCTGGAGCTGTTGTCAGAGGACAAACACTAGACATGTCCTGGAGCTGTTGTCAGAGGACGAACACTAGGCCCTGGAGCTGTTGTCTGAGGACAAACACTAGGCCCTGGAGCTGTTGTCAGAGGACAAACACTGGACATGTCCTGGAGCTGTTGTCAGAGGACAAACACTAGGCATGTCCTGGAGCTGTTGTCAGAGGACAAACACTAGACATGTCCTGGAGCTGTTGTCAGAAGACAAACACTAGGCCCTGGAGCTGTTGTCAGAGGACAAACACTAGGCCCTGGAGCTGTTGTCAGAGGACAAACACTAGGCCCTGGAGCTGTTGTCTGAGGACAAACACTAGACATGCCCTGGAGCTGTTGTCAGAGGACAAACACTAGGCATGCCCTGGAGCTGTTGTCAGAGGACAAACACTAGGCCCTGGAGCTGTTGTCAGAGGACAAACACTAGGCCCTGGAGCTGTTGTCAGAGGACAAACACTAGGCCCTGGAGCTGTTGTCAGAGGACAAACACTAGGCCCTAGAGCTGTTGTCAGAGGACAAACACTGGACATGCCCTGGAGCTGTTGTCAGAGGACAAACACTAGACATGTCCTGGAGCTGTTGTCAGAGGACAAACACTAGGCCCTGGAGCTGTTGTCAGAGGACAAACACTAGGCCCTAGAGCTGTTGTCAGAGGACAAACACTGGACATGTCCTGGAGCTGTTGTCAGAGGACAAACACTAGGCCCTGGAGCTGTTGTCAGAGGACAAACACTAGGTCCTGGAGCAGTTGTCAGACTACAATCACTAGGCCCTGGAACTGTTGTCAGAGGACAATCACTAGGCCCTGGAGCTGTTGTCAGAGGACAAACACTAGACATGTCTTGGAGCTGTTGTCAGAGGACAATCACTAGGCATGCCCTGGAGCTGTTGTCAGAGGACACACACTAGACATGTCCTGGAGCTGTTGTCAGAGGACAAACACTAAACATGTCCTGGAGCTGTTGTCAGAGGACAATCACTAGGCCTTGGAGCTGTTGTCAGAGGACAATCACTAGGCCTTGGAGCTGTTGTCAGAGGACAATCACTAGGCCCTGGAGCTGTTGTCAGAGGACAAACACTAGGCCCTGGAGCTGTTGTCAGAGGACAAACACTAGACATGTCCTGGAGCTGTCGTCAGAGGACAATCACTAGGCATGTCCTGGAGCTGTTGTCAGAGGACAAACACTAGGCATGTCCTGGAGCTGTTGTCAGAGGACAAACACTAGGTCCTGGAGCTGTTGTCAGAGGACAAACAGTAAACATGTCCTGGAGCTGTTGTCAGAGGACAAACACTAGACATGCCCTGGAGCTGTTCTCAGAGGACACACACTAGACATGTCCTGGAGCTGTTGTCAGAGGACAAACACTAGACATGTCCTGGAGCTGTTGTCAGAGGACAAACACTAGACATGTCCTGGAGCTGTTGTCAGAGAACAAACACTAGACATGTCCTGGAGATGTTGTCAGAGGACAAACACTAGGCATGCCCTGGAGCTGTTGTCAGAGGACAAACATTAGGCATGCCCTGGAGCTGTTGTCAGAGGACAAACACTGGACATGTCCTGGAGCTGTTGTCAGAGGACGAACACTAGGCATGTCCTGGAGCTGTTGTCAGAGGACAAACACTAGACATGCCCTGGAGCTGTTGTCAGAGGAAAAACACTAGGCCCTGGAGCTGTTGTCAGAGGACCAACACTGGACATGTCCTGGAGCTGTTGTCAGAGGACGAACACTAGCCATGTCCTGGAGCTGTTGTCAGAGGACAAACACTAGACATGTCCTGGAGCTGTTGTCAGAGGACGAACACTAGGCATGTCCTGGAGCTGTTGTCAGAGGACAAACACTAGACATGCCCTGGAGCTGTTGTCAGAGGACAAACACTAGGCCCTGGAGCTGTTGTCTGAGGACAAACACTAGGCCCTGGAGCTGTTGTCAGAGGACAAACACTGGACATGTCCTGGAGCTGTTGTCAGAGGACAAACACTAGGCATGTCCTGGAGCTGTTGTCAGAGGACAAACACTGGACATGCCTTGGAGCTGTTGTCAGAGGACAAACACTAGACATGTCCTGGAGCTGTTGTCAGAGGACAAACACTAGGCATGTCCTGGAGCTGTTGTCAGAGGACAAACACTGGACATGCCTTGGAGCTGTTGTCAGAGGACAAACACTGGACATGCCTTGGAGCTGTTGTCAGAGGACAAACACTAGGCATGTCCTGGAGCTGTTGTCAGAGGACAAACACTAGACATGCCCTGGAGCTGTTGTCAGAGGACAAACAATAGACATGCCCTGGAGCTGTTGTCAGAGGACAATCACTAGACATGTCCTGGAGCTGTTGTCAGAGGACAATCACTAGACATGTCCTGGAGCTGTCGTCAGAGGACACACACTAGGCCCTGGAGCTGTTGTCAGAGGACAAACACTAGGCTTGTCCTGGAGCTGTTGTCAGATGACAAACACTAGACATGTCCTGGAGCTGTTGTCAGAAGACAAACACTAGGCCCTGGAGCTGTTGTCAGAGGACAAACACTAGGCCCTGGAGCTGTTCTCAGAAGACAAACACTAGGCCCTGGAACTGTTGTCAGAGGACAAACACTAGGCCCTGGAGCTGTTGTCAGAGGACAAACACTAGGCCCTGGAGCTGTTGTCTGAGGACAAACACTAGACATGCCCTGGAGCTGTTGTCAGAGGACAAACACTAGGCCCTGGAGCTGTTGTCAGAGGACAAACACTAGGCCCTGGAGCTGTTGTCAGAGGACAAACACTAGGCCCTGGAGCTGTTGTCAGAGGACAAACACTAGGCCCTGGAGCTGTTGTCAGAGGACAAACACTAGGCCCTAGAGCTGTTGTCAGAGGACAAACACTGGACATGCCCTGGAGCTGTTGTCAGAGGACAAACACTAGACATGTCCTGGAGCTGTTGTCAGAGGACAAACACTAGGCCCTGGAGCTGTTGTCAGAGGACAAACACTAGGCCCTAGAGCTGTTGTCAGAGGACAAACACTGGACATGTCCTGGAGCTGTTGTCAGAGGACAAACACTAGGCCCTGGAGCTGTTGTCAGAGGACAAACACTAGGCCCTGGAGCAGTTGTCAGAGGACAATCACTAGGCCCTGGAGCTGTTGTCAGAGGACAATCACTAGGCCCTGGAGCTGTTGTCAGAGGACAAACACTAGACATGTCTTGGAGCTGTTGTCAGAGGACAATCACTAGGCATGCCCTGGAGCTGTTGTCAGAGGACACACACTAGACATGTCCTGGAGCTGTTGTCAGAGGACAAACACTAAACATGTCCTGGAGCTGTTGTCAGAGGACAATCACTAGGCCTTGGAGCTGTTGTCAGAGGACAATCACTAGGCCTTGGAGCTGTTGTCAGAGGACAATCACTAGGCCCTGGAGCTGTTGTCAGAGGACAAACACTAGGCCCTGGAGCTGTTGTCAGAGGACAAACACTAGACATGTCCTGGAGCTGTCGTCAGAGGACAATCACTTGGCATGTCCTGGAGCTGTTGTCAGAGGACAAACACTAGGCCCTGGAGCTGTTGTCAGAGGACAATCACTAGGCCCTGGAGCTGTTGTCAGAGGACAAACAATAGACATGTCCTGGAGCTGTTGTCAGAGGACAAACACTGGACATGTCCTGGGGCTGTTGTCAGAGGACGAACACTAGGCATGTCCTGGAGCTGTTGTCAGAGGACAAACACTAGGCATGCCCTGGAGCTGTTGTCAGAGGACAAACACTAGGCATGTCCTGGAGCTGTTGTCAGAGGACAAACATTAGGCATGCCCTGGAGCTGTTGTCAGAGGACAAACACTAGGCATGTCCTGGAGCTGTTGTCAGAGGACAAACACTAGACATGGCCTGGAGCTGTTGTCAGAGGACAAACACTGGACATGTCCTGGAGCTGTTGTCAGAGGACGAACACTAGTCATGTCCTGGAGCTGTTGTCAGAGGACAAACACTAGACATGTCCTGGAGCTGTTGTCAGAGGACAAACACTAGACATGTCCTGGAGCTGTTGTCAGAGGACAAACACTAGGCATGTCCTGGAGCTGTTGTCAGAGGACAAACACTAGGCATGCCCTGGAGCTGTTGTCTGAGGACAAACACTAGGCCCTGGAGCTGTTGTCAGAGGATAAACACTAGACATGCCCTGGAGCTGTTGTCAGAGGACAAACACTAGACATGTCCTGGAGCTGTTGTCAGAGGACAAACACTAGACATGCCCTGGAGCTGTTGTCAGAGGACAAACACTAGGCCCTGGAGCTGTTGTCAGAGGACAAACACTAGGCCCTGGAGCTGTTGTCAGAGGACAAACACTAGACATGTCCTGGAGCTGTTGTCAGAGGACACACACTAGACATGTCCTGGAGCTGTTGTCAGAGGACAATCACTAGGCCCTGGAGCTGTTGTCAGAGGACAAACACTAGACATGTCCTGGAGCTGTTGTCAGAGGACAATCACTAGGCCCTGGAGCTGTTGTCAGAGGACAAACACTGGACATGCCCTGGAGCTGTTGTCAGAGGACAAACACTAGACATGTCCTGGAGCTGTTGTCAGAGGACAATCACTAGGCCTTGGAGCTGTTGTCAGAGGACAATCACTAGGCCCTGGAGCTGTTGTCAGAGGACAAACACTGGACATACCCTGGAGCTGTTGTCAGAGGACAAACACTAGACATGTCCTGGAGCTGTTGTCAGAGGACAAACACTAGGCCCTGGAGCTGTTGTCAGAGGACGAACACTGGACATGTCCTGGAGCTGTCGTCAGAGGACAATCACTAAGCATGTCCTGGAGCTGTTGTCAGAGGACAAACACTAGACATGTCCTGGAGCTGTCGTCAGAGGACAATCACTAGGCATGTCCTGGAGCTGTTGTCTGAGGACAAACACTAGGCCCTGGAGCTGTTGTCAGAGGACAAACACTAGACATGCCCTGGAGCTGTTGTCAGAGGACAAACACTGGACATGTCCTGGAGCTGTTGTCAGAGGACAAACACTAGACATGTCCTGGAGCTGTTGTCAGAGGACAAACACTAAACATGTCCTGGAGCTGTTGTCAGAGGACAATCACTAGGCCTTGGAGCTGTTGTCAGAGGACAATCACTAGGCCTTGGAGCTGTTGTCAGAGGACAATCACTAGGCCCTGGAGCTGTTGTCAGAGGACAAACACTAGGCCCTGGAGCTGTTGTCAGAGGACAAACACTAGACATGTCCTGGAGCTGTCGTCAGAGGACAATCACTAGGCATGTCCTGGAGCTGTTGTCAGAGGACAAACACTAGGCATGTCCTGGAGCTGTTGTCAGAGGACAAACATTAGGCATGCCCTGGAGCTGTTGTCAGAGGACAAACACTAGGCATGTCCTGGAGCTGTTGTCAGAGGACAAACACTAGACATGTCCTGGAGCTGTTGTCAGAGGACAAACACTGGACATGTCCTGGAGCTGTTGTCAGAGGACGAACACTAGTCATGTCCTGGAGCTGTTGTCAGAGGACAAACACTAGACATGTCCTGGAGCTGTTGTCAGAGGACAAACACTAGACATGTCCTGGAGCTGTTGTCAGAGGACAAACACTAGGCATGTCCTGGAGCTGTTGTCAGAGGACAAACACTAGGCATGCCCTGGAGCTGTTGTCTGAGGACAAACACTAGGCCCTGGAGCTGTTGTCAGAGGATAAACACTAGACATGCCCTGGAGCTGTTGTCAGAGGAAAAACACTAGACATGTCCTGGAGCTGTTGTCAGAGGACAAACACTAGACATGCCCTGGAGCTGTTGTCAGAGGACAAACACTAGGCCCTGGAGCTGTTGTCAGAGGACAAACACTAGGCCCTGGAGCTGTTGTCAGAGGACAAACACTAGACATGTCCTGGAGCTGTTGTCAGAGGACACACACTAGACATGTCCTGGAGCTGTTGTCAGAGGACAATCACTAGGCCCTGGAGCTGTTGTCAGAGGACAAACACTAGACATGTCCTGGAGCTGTTGTCAGAGGACAATCACTAGGCCCTGGAGCTGTTGTCAGAGGACAAACACTGGACATGCCCTGGAGCTGTTGTCAGAGGACAAACACTAGACATGTCCTGGAGCTGTTGTCAGAGGACAATCACTAGGCCTTGGAGCTGTTGTCAGAGGACAATCACTAGGCCCTGGAGCTGTTGTCAGAGGACAAACACTGGACATACCCTGGAGCTGTTGTCAGAGGACAAACACTAGACATGTCCTGGAGCTGTTGTCAGAGGACAAACACTAGGCCCTGGAGCTGTTGTCAGAGGACGAACACTGGACATGTCCTGGAGCTGTCGTCAGAGGACAATCACTAAGCATGTCCTGGAGCTGTTGTCACAGGACAAACACTAGACATGTCCTGGAGCTGTCGTCAGAGGACAATCACTAGGCATGTCCTGGAGCTGTTGTCTGAGGACAAACACTAGGCCCTGGAGCTGTTGTCAGAGGACAAACACTAGACATGCCCTGGAGCTGTTGTCAGAGGACAAACACTGGACATGTCCTGGAGCTGTTGTCAGAGGACAAACACTAGACATGTCCTGGAGCTGTTGTCAGAGGACAAACACTAAACATGTCCTGGAGCTGTTGTCAGAGGACAATCACTAGGCCTTGGAGCTGTTGTCAGAGGACAATCACTAGGCCTTGGAGCTGTTGTCAGAGGACAATCACTAGGCCCTGGAGCTGTTGTCAGAGGACAAACACTAGGCCCTGGAGCTGTTGTCAGAGGACAAACACTAGACATGTCCTGGAGCTGTCGTCAGAGGACAATCACTAGGCATGTCCTGGAGCTGTTGTCAGAGGACAAACACTAGGCATGTCCTGGAGCTGTTGTCAGAGGACAAACACTAGGCCCTGGAGCTGTTGTCAGAGGACAAACACTAGACATGTCCTGGAGCTGTTGTCAGAGGACAAACACTGGACATGTCCTGGGGCTGTTGTCAGAGGACGAACACTAGGCATGTCCTGGAGCTGTTGTCAGAGGACAAACACTAGGCATGCCCTGGAGCTGTTGTCAGAGGACAAACACTAGGCATGTCCTGGAGCTGTTGTCAGAGGACAAACATTAGGCATGCCCTGGAGCTGTTGTCAGAGGACAAACACTAGGCATGTCCTGGAGCTGTTGTCAGAGGACAAACACTAGACATGTCCTGGAGCTGTTGTCAGAGGACAAACACTGGACATGTCCTGGAGCTGTTGTCAGAGGACGAACACTAGTCATGTCCTGGAGCTGTTGTCAGAGGACAAACACTAGACATGTCCTGGAGCTGTTGTCAGAGGACAAACACTAGACATGTCCTGGAGCTGTTGTCAGAGGACAAACACTAGGCATGCCCTGGAGTTGTTGTCAGAGGACAAACACTAGGCCCTGGAGCTGTTGTCTGAGGACAAACACTAGGCCCTGGAGCTGTTGTCAGAGGATAAACACTAGACATGCCCTGGAGCTGTTGTCAGAGGACAAACACTAGACATGTCCTGGAGCTGTTGTCAGAGGACAAACACTAGACATGCCCTGGAGCTGTTATCAGAGGACAAACACTAGGCCCTGGAGCTGTTGTCAGAGGACAAACACTAGGCCCTGGAGCTGTTGTCAGAGGACAAACACTAGGAATGTCCTGGAGCTGTTGTCAGAGGACAAACACTAGACATGCCCTGGAGCTGTTGTCAGAGGACAAACACTAGACATGTCCTGGAGCTGTTGTCAGAGGACACACACTAGACATGTCCTGGAGCTGTTGTCAGAGGACAATCACTAGGCCCTGGAGCTGTTGTCAGAGGACAAACACTAGACATGTCCTGGAGCTGTTGTCAGAGGACAATCACTAGGCCCTGGAGCTGTTGTCAGAGGACAAACACTGGACATGCCCTGGAGCTGTTGTCAGAGGACAAACACTAGACATGTCCTGGAGCTGTTGTCAGAGGACAATCACTAGGCCTTGGAGCTGTTGTCAGAGGACAATCACTAGGCCCTGGAGCTGTTGTCAGAGGACAAACACTGGACATACCCTGGAGCTGTTGTCAGAGGACAAACACTAGACATGTCCTGGAGCTGTTGTCAGAGGACAAACACTAGGCCCTGGAGCTGTTGTCAGAGGACGAACACTGGACATGTCCTGGAGCTGTCGTCAGAGGACAATCACTAGGCATGTCCTGGAGCTGTTGTCAGAGGATAAACACTAGACATGTCCTGGAGCTGTCGTCAGAGGACAATCACTAGGCATGTCCTGGAGCTGTTGTCTGAGGACAAACACTAGGCCCTGGAGCTGTTGTCAGAGGACAAACACTAGACATGCCCTGGAGCTGTTGTCAGAGGACAAACACTGGACATGTCCTGGAGCTGTTGTCAGAGGACAAACACTGGACATGTCCTGGAGCTGTTGTCAGAGGACAAACACTAGGCATGTCCTGGAGCTGTTGTCAGAGGACAAACACTGGACATGCCTTGGAGCTGTTGTCAGAGGACAAACACTAGACATGCCCTGGAGCTGTTGTCAGAGGACAATCACTAGACATGTCCTGGAGCTGTCGTCAGAGGACACACACTAGGCCCTGGAGCTGTTGTCAGAGGACAAACACTAGGCATGTCCTGGAGCTGTTGTCAGAGGAAAACACTAGACATGTCCTGGAGCTGTTGTCAGAGGACAAACACTAGACATGTCCTGGAGCTGTTGTCAGAAGACAAACACTAGGCCCTGGAGCTGTTGTCAGAGGACAAACACTAGGCCCTGGAGCTGTTCTCAGAAGACAAACACTAGGCCCTGGAACTGTTGTCAGAGGACAAACACTAGGCCCTGGAGCTGTTGTCAGAGGACAAACACTAGGCCCTGGAGCTGTTGTCTGAGGACAAACACTAGACATGCCCTGGAGCTGTTGTCAGAGGACAAACACTAGGCATGCCCTGGAGCTGTTGTCAGAGGACAAACACTAGGTCCTGGAGCTGTTGTCAGAGGACAAACACTAGGCCCTGGAGCTGTTGTCAGAGGACGAACACTGGACATGTCCTGGAGCTGTCGTCAGAGGACAATCACTAGGCATGTCCTGGAGCTGTTGTCAGAGGACAAACACTAGACATGTCCTGGAGCTGTCGTCAGAGGACAATCACTAGGCATGTCCTGAAGCTGTTGTCTGAGGACAAACACTAGGCCCTGGAGCTGTTGTCAGAGGACAAACACTAGACATGCCCTGGAGCTGTTGTCAGAGGACAAACACTGGACATGTCCTGGAGCTGTTGTCAGAGGACAAACACTGGACATGTCCTGGAGCTGTTGTCAGAGGACAAACACTAGGCATGTCCTGGAGCTGTTGTCAGAGGACAAACACTGGACATGCCTTGGAGCTGTTGTCAGAGGACAAACACTAGACATGTCCTGGAGCTGTCGTCAGAGGACACACACTAGGCCCTGGAGCTGTTGTCAGAGGACAAACACTAGGCATGTCCTGGAGCTGTTGTCAGAGGACAAACACTAGACATGTCCTGGAGCTGTTGTCAGAGGACAAACACTAGACATGTCCTGGAGCTGTTGTCAGAAGACAAACACTAGGCCCTGGAGCTGTTGTCAGAGGACAAACACTAGGCCCTGGAGCTGTTCTCAGAAGACAAACACTAGGCCCTGGAACTGTTGTCAGAGGACAAACACTAGGCCCTGGAGCTGTTGTCAGAGGACAAACACTAGGCCCTGGAGCTGTTTTCTGAGGACAAACACTAGACATGCCCTGGAGCTGTTGTCAGAGGACAAACACTAGGCATGCCCTGGAGCTGTTGTCAGAGGACAAACACTAGGCCCTGGAGCTGTTGTCAGAGGACAAACACTAGGCCCTGGAGCTGTTGTCAGAGGACAAACACTAGGCCCTGGAGCTGTTGTCAGAGGACAAACACTAGGCCCTAGAGCTGTTGTCAGAGGACAAACACTGGACATGCCCTGGAGCTGTTGTCAGAGGACAAACACTAGACATGTCCTGGAGCTGTTGTCAGAGGACAAACACTAGGCCCTGGAGCTGTTGTCAGAGGACAAACACTAGGCCCTAGAGCTGTTGTCAGAGGACAAACATTGGACATGTCCTGGAGCTGTTGTCAGAGGACAAACACTAGGCCCTGGAGCTGTTGTCAGAGGACAAACACTAGGCCCTGGAGCAGTTGTCAGAGGACAATCACTAGGCCCTGGAGCTGTTGTCAGAGGACAATCACTAGGCCCTGGAGCTGTTGTCAGAGGACAAACACTAGACATGTCCTGGAGCTGTTGTCAGAGGACAATCACTAGGCATG
Source organism: Salvelinus fontinalis (assembly GCF_029448725.1). Taxonomy (NCBI): domain Eukaryota; kingdom Metazoa; phylum Chordata; class Actinopteri; order Salmoniformes; family Salmonidae; genus Salvelinus; species Salvelinus fontinalis. The sequence goes on from NC_074691.1 coordinate 31,387,720, forward strand.
CCCTGGAGCTGTTGTCAGAGGACACACACTAGACATGTCCTGGAGCTGTTGTCAGAGGACAAACACTAAACATGTCCTGGAGCTGTTGTCAGAGGACAATCACTAGGCCTTGGAGCTGTTGTCAGAGGACAATCACTAGGCCTTGGAGCTGTTGTCAGAGGACAATCACTAGGCCCTGGAGCTGTTGTCAGAGGACAAACACTAGGCCCTGGAGCTGTTGTCAGAGGACAAACACTAGACATGTCCTGGAGCTGTCGTCAGAGGACAATCACTAGGCATGTCCTGGAGCTGTCGTCAGAGGACAAACACTAGGCATGTCCTGGAGCTGTTGTCAGAGGACAAACACTAGGCCCTGGAGCTGTTGTCAGAGGACAAACACTAGACATGTCCTGGAGCTGTTGTCAGAGGACAAATACTGGACATGTCCTGCGGCTGTTGTCAGAGGACGAACACTAGGCATGTCCTGGAGCTGTTGTCAGAGGACAAACACTAGGCATGCCCTGGAGCTGTTGTCAGAGGACAAACACTAGGCATGTCCTGGAGCTGTTGTCAGAGGACAAACATTAGGCATGCCCTGGAGCTGTTGTCAGAGGACAAACACTAGGCATGTCCTGGAGCTGTTGTCAGAGGACAAACACTAGACATGTCCTGGAGCTGTTGTCAGAGGACAAACACTGGACATGTCCTGGAGCTGTTGTCAGAGGACGAACACTAGTCATGTCCTGGAGCTGTTGTCAGAGGACAAACACTAGACATGTCCTGGAGCTGTTGTCAGAGGACAAACACTAGACATGTCCTGGAGCTGTTGTCAGAGGACAAACACTAGACATGCCCTGGAGCTGTTGTCAGAGGACAAACACTAGGCATGCCCTGGAGTTGTTGTCAGAGGACAAACACTAGGCCCTGGAGCTGTTGTCTGAGGACAAACACTAGGCCCTGGAGCTGTTGTCAGAGGATAAACACTAGACATGCCCTGGAGCTGTTGTCAGAGGACAAACACTAGACATGTCCTGGAGCTGTTGTCAGAGGACAAACACTAGACATGCCCTGGAGCTGTTATCAGAGGACAAACACTAGGCCCTGGAGCTGTTGTCAGAGGACAAACACTAGGCCCTGGAGCTGTTGTCAGAGGACAAACACTAGACATGTCCTGGAGCTGTTGTCAGAGGACAAACACTAGACATGCCCTGGAGCTGTTGTCAGAGGACAAACACTAGACATGTCCTGGAGCTGTTGTCAGAGGACACACACTAGACATATCCTGGAGCTGTTGTCAGAGGACAATCACTAGGCCCTGGAGCTGTTGTCAGAGGACAAACACTAGACATGTCCTGGAGCTGTTGTCAGAGGACAATCACTAGGCCCTGGAGCTGTTGTCAGAGGACAAACACTGGACATGCCCTGGAGCTGTTGTCAGAGGACAAACACTAGACATGTCCTGGAGCTGTTGTCAGAGGACAATCACTAGGCCTTGGAGCTGTTGTCAGAGGACAATCACTAGGCCCTGGAGCTGTTGTCAGAGGACAAACACTGGACATACCCTGGAGCTGTTGTCAGAGGACAAACACTAGACATGTCCTGGAGCTGTTGTCAGAGGACAAACACTACGCCCTGGAGCTGTTGTCAGAGGACGAACACTGGACATGTCCTGGAGCTGTCGTCAGAGGACAATCACTAGGCATGTCCTGGAGCTGTTGTCAGAGGACAAACACTAGGCATGTCCTGGAGCTGTTGTCAGAGGACAAACACTAGGCAGGTCCTGGAGCTGTTGTCAGAGGACAAACACTAGGCTTGTCCTGGAGCTGTTGTCAGAGGACAAACACTAGGCATGTCCTGGAGCTGTTGTCAGAGGACAGACTAGGGGCCCCCAGTCACATCATAATTCAGGAGTACAAAGGGTGGCCACAGCACTCAAGGGAGTGATTGAAAAAGCTTCTTCCACTTTCCCTCAACACACAAGTGGTTATCTCCACCCTGATACTACAAAAATACTTGCAAGCATTTCCCGGGACTGTGCCCCAAAACCTAATGTCTACCTGGCCCACACTCCACCCTGAACTTGAACAGCCTTTACGACTAAGTCCACCAACACAACGCAGCAATTCCAACTTTTGTCAAGACCCTGAAGGACGTCACCCAAAACTGCAAACCCAGCAACTCACACAGAGCAACGGACATCCTGCCTAGACCAGCGAGACACCCTCCCATACCTGCAATTCCCCCTCTCTAAGGACCTGCACTGAGAGAACACACACCAATAGGACCTACAACCAGACCACAGCATCACCAGCCACACCCCAACCAGCTGAGACCACAACAATCAAACCCTGGCCTCTCTCTGTATAGGCCCCCCCAGATCAGACCTATGCCCCTTGACATTACAAAATCCATGTACAAAAAACAACAAGTGGGCGGTTAATATTGGCAAAAAACACACTAATTTCTTTCCACAGCGCCATGGGGTGAGACAGGGATGCAGCTTAAGCCCCACCCTCTTCAACATATATATAAACTAATTTAGAGAGGGCACTAGACCAGTCTGCAGCACCTGCCCTCACCCTACTAGAATCTGAAGTCAAATGTCTACTGTTTGCTGATGATCTGGTGCTTCTGTCCCCAACCAAGGAGGGCCAACAGCAGCACCTAGATCTTCGGCACAGATTCTGTCAGAACTGGGCCCTGACAGTAAATCTCAGTAAGACAAAAATAATGGTGTTCCAAAATAGGTCCAATTGCCAGGACCACGAATACAAATTATATCATAGACACCATTGCCCTAGAACACACAAAAAAAAACTATACATACATCGGCCTAAACATCAACGCAACAGGTAACTTCCACAAAGCTGTGAAAGATCTGAGAGCCAAGAAGGGCCTTGTAAAAGGAACATGAAAATGAACATAACATTTGACATACTTGAATCAGTTAAAGAACCCATTGCCCTTTATGGTTGTGAGGTCGGTGGGCCACTCACCAACCAAGAATTCACAAAATAGGACAACCACCTAAAAGGAAGAGATTCTCAAACCTTCCATAACAAAGCCATCACCTACAGAGAGATGAACCTGGAGAAGAGTCCCCTAAGCAAGCTGGTTCTGGGGCTCTGTTCACAAACACAAACAGACCCCACAGAGCCAAAGGACAGCAACACAATTAGACCCAACCAAATCATGAGAAAACAAAAAGACAACTACTTGACACATTGGAAAGAATTAACAAAAAAACTGAGCAAACTAGAATGCTATTTGGCCCTAAACAGAGAGTACACAGTGGCAGAATACCTGACCACTGTGACTGACCCAAACTTAAGGAAAGCTTTGACTATGTACAGACTCAGTGAGCATAGCCTTGCTATTGAGAAAGGCCGCCGTAGGTAGACATGGCTCTCAAGAGAAGACAGGCTATGTGCACACTGCCCACAAAATGAGGTGGAAACTGAGCTGCACTTCCTAACCTCCTGCCCAATGTATGACCATATTAGAGACACATATTTCCCTCAGATCACACAGATCCACAAATAATTAGAAAACAAATCCAATTTTGATAAACTCCCATATCTACTGGGTGAAATTCCACAGTGTGCCATCACAGCAGCAAGATTTGTGACCTGTTGCCACAAGAAAAGGGCAACCAGTGAAGAACAAACACCATTGTAAATACAACCCATATTTATGCTTATTTATTTTAACTTGTGTGCTTTAACCATTTGTACATTGTTACAACACTGTATATATATATAATATGACATTTGTAATGTCTTTATTGTTTTGAAACTTCTGTATGTGTAATGTTTACTGTTAATTTGTATTGTTTATTTCACTTTTGTATATTATCTACCGCACTTGCTTTGGCAATGTTAACACATGTTTCCCATGCCAATAAAGCCCCTTGAATTGAATTGAATTGGATTGAGAGAGAGAGAGAGAGAACAGACAGCAGAGAGAGAGAGAGAACAGAGAGCAGAGAGATAGAGAGGGGGGACAGACAGTAGAGAGATATAGAGAGAGAACAGACAGCAGAGAGAGATAGAGAGAGAACATACAGCAGAGAGATAGAGAGAGAGAACAGACAGCAGAGAGATAGAGAGAGAGAACAGACAGCAGAGAGAGATGGAGAGAGAGAACAGACAGCAGAGAGAGATGGAGAGAGAGAACAGACAGCAGAGAGAGATATAGAGAGAGAACAGACAGCAGAGAGATAGAGAGAGAGAACAGACAGCAGAAAGAGATGGAGATCGAGAACAGACAGCAGAGAGAGATATAGAGAGAGAACAGACAGCAGAGCGAGATAGAGAGAGAGAACAGACAGCAGAGAGCGATAGAGAGAGAGAACAGACAGCAGAAAGAGATGGAGAGAGAGAACAGACAGCAGAGAGAGATATAGAGAGAACAGACAGCAGAGCGAGATAGAGATAGAGAGAACAGACAGCAGAGAGAGATAGACATTGGGTGAAAAGCCAAAATGTGCAGTTTTGGCAGCCAAATATGTGTCCTCCTGCCACAACCTGAGGGACAGCCAGTGAAAAATGCAAAGTAATTTAAAGTAATTTGCTTGCTTTGGCAATGTTAACACATGTTTCCCATGCCAATAAAGCCCCTTGAATTGAATTGAATTGAATTGAATTGATAGAGAACAGACAGCAGAGAGAGAGAGAACAGACAGCAGAGAGATAGAGAGAGAGAACAGACAGCAGAGAGATATAGAGAGAGAGAACAGACAGCAGAGAGAGATAGAGAGAACAGACAGCAGAGAGAGATAGAGAGAGAGAACAGACAGCAGTGAGCGATAGAGAGAGAGAACAGACAGCAGAGAGGTCAGACATACCTCAGATACAGTTAAAGGCCTGGTGTGTAGCTAGCTACTTATCAATTAGTATTATTAATTACTGTGTCATATCTGTGACACTTGGCCCTGGGTGGAGGACTGCATCAGAGCAGCGGGGCTCGACATGCCTCGGGGTACAGTATTTGAACAGTGGGATTTCACTGAAGAAGACTGAATAATCATTACTCTCAACGAGAGCAGACAGGCAAGCAATGTTCCCTCCAATTTCTGCTGAGTGCAAACTTGAAGCGCACCTTTACTGTGAACACCGAGGCTGTACCCGCTTTAAGTTATAGTTTCAGACAGTGTTCAAGCAGGTGACTTGGTGACTAAAAAACAGCTTGGGTGTAGCCTGGATTGTAAACTGTCACGGTCAATACATGTTGATACAACAGTATCTAAGATGGTGAGAAGTCTGTCCATAATAAAGCGCTGCTCTGCCGTCTTAACACTATCAACAAGGCAGGTCCTACAAAACCTAGTTTTGTCGCACCTGGACTACTGTTCAGTCGTGTAGTCAGGTGCCACTAAGAGGGTCCTCAGAAAATTACAATTGGCGCAGAACAGGGCAGCACGGCTGGGCCTTAAATGTACACGGAGAGCTAACATTAATAACATACTTATCAATCTCTCCTGGCTCGAAATGGAGGAGAGATTGACTTCATCACTACTTGTTTTTGTATGAAGTGTTGACATGTCGAATACACCGAGGTGTTTGTTTAAAACGTCTTTGGGATAGGGGGGCGCTGTTTTCACTTTGGGAAAAAAATCGTGCCCAATTTAAACGGCCTCGTACTCTATTCTAGATCGTACAATATGCATAGTATTATTACTATTGGATAGAAAACACTCTCAAGTTTCTAAAACCGTTTGAATGATATCTCTGAGTAAAACAGAACTCATTTTGCAGCAAACTTCCTGCGAGGAAGTGAAAAATCTGAAATCGAGGCTCTGTTCCAGGGCCTTCCTATTAATTTGCTTAAAGCCTATGGATATACATGCACTTCATACGCCTTCCACTAGATGACAAGAGGCAGTGAGAGGTGGAATGGGGTGTCTAGTTTGATCTGAGGTCGAACAAGAGCTCTTGGAATGACGTGACCCCAAATTTCCTTTGTTCAGCAAGGCGCGGGAAGGAACCCTGGATTGCCTTCTGAAAAGCTTTCGGTATAGACGGCTAATATCTCCGGCTTTGATTTTATTTGATACATGTGATAATATCATCGTAAAGTATGTTTTTACAATATAGATTTATCAGATTATTGAACGTTTATCGGGAGATTTGGCGTTTTCCGTTCTCTGCGTTTGGTGAAGATGGACAACTTCACGCCACTTGGCTGGCTTTGGTTGCTAATTCGACAGGAGAAGAGGACATACTAACACCAAACAACGATTATTCTGGACAAAGGACTCCTTGTACAACATTCTGATGGAAGCTCAGCAAAAGTAGGAACCATTTATGATGTTATTTCGTATTTCTGTGGAAAATGTTTAGTACTATTTTCCGCCCTCATTGCAGGCGCTGTCTCGCTATAACGTAAGCTGTATGTCGTGCTAAAGTTATTTTTAGAATTCTAACACAACGATTGTATTAAGAACTAGTGTATCTTTCATTTGCTGTACAACATGTATTTTTTAGTCAAATTTATGATGAGTTCTTTGATTAGATTAGGTGAGTGTCAGAAATATATCCGGATAATTTTGTGCAGTTTGGCTACGTATTTACATTGTAAAACCACGATTTGTACCGCTAAATATGCACATTGTCGAACAAAACATATATATATTGTGTAACACAATGTTATAGGACTGTCATCTGATTAAGTTTATCAAGGTTAGTGAATAAATGTATGTCTTTTGCTGTTTTTTTGCGATCGCTACCTTTGCGGTGAATGAATACGGTTGGCTATTGTAGTAAGCTAATATAATGCTACATTGTGTTTTCGCTGTAAAACACTTAAAAAATCTGAAATATTGTCTGGATTCACATGATGTTTGTCCTTCATTTGCTGTACACCATGTATTTTTCATAAATGTTTTATGATGAGTATTTAGGTATTTCACGTTGCTCTCTGTAGTTATTCTAGCTGCTTTGGTGATATTTGTGATTGTAGCTGCAATGTAAAACTATGATTTATACCTGAAATATGCACATTTTTCAAACATAGATTTATTGTATAACATGTTATAAGACTGTCATCTGACGAAGTTGTTTGTTGGTTAGTGACTAATTCTATCTCTATTTGGGGGTTTTGTGCAAGCTACCTGTGCTGTGAAAGAAATGTCTGTGCTTTTTTGTATTTGGTGGTGAGCTAACATAAATATACGTGGTGTTTTTGCTGTAAAACATTTAAAAAATCGGACAAGTTGGCTGGATTCACAAGATGTTTATCTTTCATTTGCTCTATAGGACTTGTTAATGTGTGAAAGTTATATCATTTTTTTTTTTTTTTATTAATTTTGCCCGCTGCCTTTTCAGTGCAATGTGGGGGCTAGACAGGTTAAACTACTAGCACACAGCTCAGACACCCATGCATACCCCACAAGACATGCCACCAGAGGTATGTTTAAACTACTAGCACACAGCTCAGATACCCATGCATACCCCACAAGACATGCCACCAGAAGTCTCTTCACAATCCCCAAGTCCAGAACAGACTATGGGAGGCACACAGTACTGCATAGAGCCATGGCTACATGGAACTCTATTCCACATCAGGTAACTGATGCAGGCAGTAGAATTAAGGCCAGAGGAGGTGTGTTCTATGGCCAATATTCTACGGCTAAGGGCTGTTCTTATGCACGGCGCAAAGTGGAGTGCCTGGACACAGCATTTAGCCGTGTTATACCACAAACCCCTGAGGTGCCTTATTGCTCTTATAAACTGGTTACCAATTACTAGAACAGTAAAAATAAATGTTTTGTCATACCCGTGGTATGAGGTCTGATATACCACGGCTTTCAGCCAATCAGCATTCAGGCTCTAACCACCCAGTTTATAATCAGATTTAAAAAACAGATACAAATACACCTTATGGAACAGCGTGGACTGTGAAGAGACACACACACTAGCACACACACTCTACACACACATACATTGTGATATTGTTGTATGGTGGTATTATACATTTTGTATTGTAGATATGTAGTGGTGTAATAATATTATATGATGTACTGTTTAATCTTTTGTTTTATGTGTGATGTAAGTGACTTAATGTGTTTGGACCCCAGGAAGAGTAGCTGCTGCCTTGGTAGGAACAAATGGGGATCCATAATAAACCCCAGGAAGAGTAGCCTCTGCCTTGGTAGGAATGAATGGGGATCCATAATAAACCACAGGAAGAGTAGCTGCTGCCTTGGTAGGAAATAATGGGGATCCATAATAAACCCCAGGAATAGTAGCTGTTGCCTTGGCAGGAACTAATGGGGATCCATAATAAACCCCAGGAAGAATAGCTGCTGCCTTGGTAGGAACTAATGGGGATCCATAATAAACCCCAGGAAGAGTAGCTGCTGCCTTGGCAAGAACTAGTGGGGATCTATAATAAACCCCTGGAAGAGTAGCTGCTGCCTTGGCAGGAACTAATGGGGATCCATAATACACCTCAGGAAGAGTAGCTGCTGCCTTGGCAGGAACTAATTGGGATCCATAATAAACCTCAGGTAGAGTAGCTGCTGCCTTGGCAGGAACTAATGGGGATCCATAATAAACCCCAGGAAGAGTAGCTGCTGCCTTGGCAGGAACTAATGGGGATCCATATTAAACCCCAGGAAGCGTAGCTGCTGCCTTGGTAGGAACTAATGGGGATCCCTAATAAACCCCAGGAAGAGAAGCTGCTGCCTTGGTAGGAACTAATGGGGATCCATAATAAACCCCAGGAAGAGTAGCTGCTGCCTTGGCAGGAACTAATGGCGATCCATAATAAACCCCAGGAAGAGTAGCTGCTGCCTTGGCAGGAACTAATGGGGATCCATAATAAACCCCAGGAAGAGTAGCTGCTGCCTTGGCAGGAACTAATGGGGATCCATAATAAACCCCAGGAAGAGTAGCTGCTGCCTTGGCAGGAACTAATGGGGATCCCTAATAAACCCCAGGAAGATTAGCTTCTGCCTTGGTAGGAACTAATGGGGATCCATAATAAACGTATCCATAATAAACGAAATGTACACTTTTTGTACTCTTGTACGAAGCAATCACTCCCCTATTGCTGACTACAAATGATCTATATCTGGGCTAATAACTCACTAACTAGCAAAGGATTTTAACAAATGTGCACACATGACTACATGATCTGAATAGCACAGATCCATATATGGCAATGGTCTATTTGTCATATAGGCCTATTGCAGCTCTGATTGGTTATGCCATACTGGTCTGTGTAGAGTACAGGGCTGAGTCGTGCATGTCAATACAATAGAATCCTACTCTGATGCGTTCTACCTACAACAACGTCTCATAGTTAGTTTTGTTAATTTGTTAGAATGTGATAGAATGTGATGTGAACTGTTAGAATGTGATAGAATGTGATGTGAACTGTTAGAATGTGATAGAATGTGATGTGAACTGTTAGAATGTGATGTGAACTGTTAGAATGTGTTAGAATGTGATGTGAACTGTTAGAATGTGTTAGAATGTGATGTGAACTGTTAGAATGTGTTGGAATGTGATGTGAACTGTTAGAATGTGATAGAATGTGATGTGAACTGTTAGAATGTGTTAGAATGTGATGTGAACTGTTAGAATGTGATATAATGTGATGTGAACTGTTAGAATGTGTTAGAATGTGATGTGAACTGTTAGAATGTGATGTGAACTGTTAGAATGTGTTAGAATATGATGTGAACTTTTAGAATGTGATAGAATGTGATGTGAACTGT
>NC_074691.1:31404922-31439944 GCF_029448725.1 Salvelinus fontinalis
TGTGGGGGGGCGTGCGTGTGTCTGTCTGTCTGTCTGTGTGTGTGGGGGGTGGTGTGTGTGTGTGTATGACAAGTTTGACTGTTTTCACTAGAAACTTTTGACACCACCCTTACAATATTCTATGGCAAAAATAATCCATTTGATTGTTTAAGTAGTACTTAAAGCTGGATTTCTTTATGTTGAAAGAGCTTCTTCCATGTGATATATTACAACCACAAAGAAGTTACTGCAAACAACCAACACTGACATCACTGCACACCCGATAGTACAGCAGAATGTGTATTGCGTATCTGTTTCACCAAGCTGCTCACCTCTGTTTGGACGCTCCTAACCTCAGTCCAAAAAACTAAAGCATTAGCAAAGGCACAGGGAGGAAGTGTGGCACTGTTTTGCCTAATGCGGATTCCACCTTTAAGACACATTAGGACCGTAAAAAGGTGTATTCTCATGTGTAAAAAAATGTGTATTTTTTGTTGTCTTAAATTATAACGTTTTTGCCTTGGTTGTGTTGAATATGTAAACTCATGAATACTGGAATGTGTGGTCCAATGGAATGAGTGGTTGCTTCTGAGAGACTAGAATGTTGAACAGACTCGATGAATCCGTTCACCTCTGAATTGAAGGGAAAATTCCATTAGCCATGAAAATGCTCTATTCTCTAGTTGTCTAAGGGACTAAATGTTGTTTGTTGAGTGTCCATAGCTGTGTTCAAACACACTCATCTCCCAGCGGAGCCAATGGGTAGGCTCCACAGATGTGACTGGTGTGTGTGATGGGCTTATGTGTGTGAATCTCCTTTCAGAGATTCAGCGCTGTCATGACAGTGCATCCTTGCTGGTCTTGGATCAGTTCCTCTCTCTCTCTGTTTAGGTTACCAGAGCAAGTGAAATAAACAATAAACTCTCTCTCTCTCTCTCTCTCTCTAAGCAAGTGAAATAAACAATAAACTCTCTCTCTCTCTCTCTCTCTCTCTCTCTCTCTCTAAGCAAGTGAAATAAACAATAAACTCTCTCTCTCTCTCTCTCTCTCTCTCTCTCTCTAAGCAAGTGAAATAAACAATAAACTCTCTCTCTCTCTCTCTCTAAGCAAGTGAAATAAACAATAAACTCTCTCTCTCTCTCTCTCTCTCTCTCTCTCTCTCTCTCTCTAAGCAAGTGAAATAAACAATAAACTCTCTCTCCAATTCAATTCAATTCAAGGGACTTTATTGGCATGGGAAACATGTGTAAACATTGCCAAAGCAAGTGAGGTAGATAATATACAAAAGTGAAATAAACAATAAAAATTAACAGTAAACATTACACATACAGAAGTTTCAAAACAATAAAGACATTACAAATGTCATATTACATATATATATATACAGTGTTGTAACAATGTACAAATGGTTAAAGTACACAAGGGAAAATAAATAAGCATAAATATGGGTTGTATTTACAATGGTGTTTGTTCTTCACTGGTTGACCTTTTCTTGTTGCAACAGGTCACACATCTTGCTGCGGTGATGGCACACTGTGGTATTTCACCCAATAGATATGGGAGTTTATCAAAATTGGATTTGTTTTCGAATTATTTGTGGATCTGTGTAATCTGAGGGAAATATGTCTCTCTAATATGGTCCTACATTGGGCAGGAGGTTAGGAAGTGCAGCTCAGTTTCCACCTCATTTTGTGGGCAGTGAGCACATAGCCTGTCTTCTCTTGAGAGCCAGGTCTGCCTACGGCGGCATTTCTCAATAGCAAGGCTAAGCTCACTGAGTCTGTACATAGTCAAAGCTTTCCTTAAGTTTGGGTCAGTCACAGTGGTCAGGTATTCTGCCACTGTGTGCTCTCTGTTTAGGGCCAAATAGCATTCTAGTTTGCTCTGTTTTTGTGTTAATTCTTTCCAATGTGTCAAGTAATTATCCTGTTGAGGCTAGGGGGTGCTGTTGTCACTATTTATGTAAATCGTGTAATTTTTGAAACGGCTTCCTACTAAATTCTTGATCGTACAATATGCATATTATTATTATTATTGGATAGAAAGTCTCTAGTTTCTATAGCCGTTGAAATTTTGTCTCTGAGTGGAACAGAACTCATTCTACAGCAATTTCCCTGACATGGAGTCAGATTTCACACATTTTGGCCCCTGATCTGGAGTCATTTTAAAGGCCACTATTATTGCTATGAGCATACAGACACTGCTTACGTCTTCCCCTGGATGCCTTTACGTGATGACGATTTGAATGGTATCGATTGCGCAATCACGGCCCCTATAAAACAAAAACACGTGTAGGTAGGAATTCCTTTCCTGCTGCGTCAGGCGCGCGGAGGACACCGACCTGCACTTTTTCCAAGCACTAGTGAAGCCAGTTATATTTCTCCGGTCATGTTTCTACTCGTTATAGGAGTTAAAAACATCATAAGGTAGTTCATTTAAACAGGTTTATAGCAATTTATTTCCGTTTAGTGCGATTTTGGGACATTCATTTCTGAGACACTGTGAATCTCTGGGCACGGTTCCAGTTCATGCCGAACGCAATGGGCATTTCTACATGGCAAGAGGACAGCTTTCGACCAAAAGACGATTAGACCCAAGAAAGGATTCTTTGCCCAAGATTCTGATGGAAGAACAGCTCAAAGTAGGAACAATTTATTATGATAAATCGTGTTTCTGTCGAGAAATGTTAATCGCTTAGGACGCCATCTTGTTTGACGTAGCTTCGCTTGGCGCAAACTGTATTGAAAAGTAAGGATAATTAAAAAAATGTAAATCAGCGATTGTATTAAGAATTAAATTGTCTATCAATCGCTGTCCACCCTATATTTTTTAGTCACGTTTATGAGTATTTATGTATACGGCTAGATCACTGTCTAATATGGCGCATGACCTTGTCTGACCAGCTGGGCAACTTTTGTCATTGTCTAACCATGATTTTGGTGGCTAAATATGCACATTTTCGAACAAACTGTATATGGATTGTGTAATATGATGTTACAGGAGTGTCATCTGAAGAATTCTGAGAAGGTTAGTGAAAAAATTAATATATTTTGGCGATGTTTACGTTATCGCTCTCTTTGGCTAAAATCAATGCTCTGGTAACGTTTGCATATGTGGTATGCTAATATAACGATTTATTGTGTTTTCGCTGTAAGACACTTAGAAAATCTGAAATATTGTCTGTATTCACAGGATCTGTGTCTTTCGATTAGTGTATGCTGTGTATTTTTACGAAATGTTTGATGATTAGTAAGTAGGTAAACACGTTGCTCTATGTATTTATTCTAGTCCATTTGTGACGGTGGGTGCAATTGTAAACTATGACATCTACCTGAAATATGCACATTTTTCTAACAAAACCTATCCTATACCATAAATATGTTATCAGACTGTCATCTGATGAGTTTTTTTCTTGGTTAGTGGCTATCAATATCTTAGTTTAGCCGAATTGGTGATAGCTACTGGTGTTGGTGGACAAATAAAAGATGGTGTCTTATGCTAATGAGTTTAGCTAATAGATTTATATCTTTACATATTGTGTCTTCCCTGTAAAACATTTAAAAAATCGGACATGTTGGCTGGATTCACACGATCTGTGTCTTTCATTAGCTGTATTGGACTTTAATGTGTGAAAGTTAAATATTTAAAAAATATATTTTTTGGGAATTTCGCGCTCTGCCTTTTCAGTGGAATGTGGGGGGGGTGTGCCGCTAGCGGCACCCCAGTCCTAGACAGGTTATCTTTTTGTTTTCTCATGATTTGGTTGGGTCTAATTGTGCTGTTGTCCTGGGGCTCTGTGGGCTGTGTTTGTGTTTGTGAACAGAGCCCCAGGACCAGCTTGCTTAGGAGACTCTTCTCCAGGTTCATCTCTCTGTAGGTGATGGCTTTGTTATGGAAGGTTTGGGAATCGCTTCCTTTTAGGTGGTTGTAGATTTTAACGGCTCTTTTCTGGATTTTGATAATTAGTGGGTATCGGCCTAATTCTGCTCTGCATGCATTATTTGGTGTTCTACGTTGTACACGGAGGACATTTTTTCAGAATTCTGCATGCAGAGTCTCAATTTGGTGTTTGTCCCATTTTGTGAAGTCTTGGTTGGTGAGCGGACCCCAGACCTCACAACCATAAAGGGCAATGGGCTCTATGACGGATTCAAGTATTTTTAGCCAGATCCTAATTGGTATGTTGAAATTTATGTTTCTTTTGATGGCATAGAATGCTCTTCTTGCCTTGTCTCTCAGATCGTTCACAGCTTTGTGGAAGTTACCTGTGGCGCTGATGTTTCGGCCAAGGTATGTATAGTTTTTTGTGTGCTCTAGGGCAACAGTGTCTAGATGGAATTTGTGGTCCTGGCAACTGGACCTTTTTTGGAACACCATTATTTTGGTCTTACTGAGATTTACTGTGAGATTTACTCTCTCTCTCTCCCCCCCTCTCTCTCTCTCCATCTCTCTCTCTCTCTCTCTCTCTCTCTATCTCTATCTCTCTCTCTCTTTCCATCTCTCTCTCTCTCTCTCTCTCTGTCTCTCTCCATCTCTCCCTCTCTCTCTCTCTTTCTCTCTCGTGGGAGAATACTCTATCTGTTCACAGAGACGTTTCATGGTCAGGAGCATGAATAATGGAGGAGCTGACCTCTGCCAGCTTGCGAGGACATGATTCTTAGAGCCGGATTCACTAAACTGAAAAAGTGTTTGAATGACTATATTACTAACAAACTCCCTTCCATGAAAATCCCACCCCCAAAAATGAATTGACAGGTCTGAAACCCTATCAACTCTATGACTCTCACAAACATCTCAACCCCTTCCCTGAAAACCCCTCCCACAGTGATCGATTGACAGGCCAAACTTTTAAGAATGTGGTCAGGATAATGCATGACAATGAGGAAATTAAATCGAAAAAAGGAGGAATAATATTGTTTTACCCGATAAGAATTAGAATTTTGTAATTGGTAGGTTAAGAAAAAGTATTGTTAAATAACACATTAAGTTTTCATTTTCTTATTGTCACAAAAAATGCACTAACAATAATGTAGTACAATTACAAATGTCAATTTTATTTGTCTTACACATGATTTCTCAATATGACAGTGTTATCTGGGATTGAAAAAGAACTGTCGGCTTGAAAATGTCAACTGCAGTTTTGCATAACATTTTTGTCATATAAATTAATATTGAAAACGTGTTATTCATTTATCATAAGCATTAGGATTTTTTATTTTTTGGGCATATATACAGTATATATTCATACATTGTGTCCCCCAATCTGCAATAAAAATAATAAAACGTAGCTCCAGTAATATGGGTCATATTTAACTATTTGGGCTAGAGCAGGGGTCCCCAACCTTTTCTTCATCAGAGACATTTCATTCCCCCCAAAATGATACAGAATGCATATTTTGTAACTGTGTCTAGTTTGATAAAGAGAAACAAAGAGCAGCACTTCATACATAATGTAAAAAGCTTTTATTTTTTATTTGTTTTAACTTTAGCCTATCTTGAGAATCTTGCTTTTTTAAAGTGAGAATATGAAGGGGTTTTACATTTGAACCAACCTGTAGCCTGCAGTTACAGGACTTATATTCAATTGTCATTCTGTTTAATAATGGCCTTTTTAACAACACAACGCAGTACGTAGGCTACTGTCACGCCCTGGCCTTAGTATTCTTTGTTTTCTTTATTATTTTAGTTAGGTCAGGGTGTGACATGGGGAATGTTTTTGTTTTGTTGGTGTTGGGTATAGTATAGGGGTTTGTGTGGAGTACATGTGTCTAGTGTTGTCTATGTATGTTTGGTTGTCTAGGAGAGTCTATGGTTGCCTGAATGAGTTCCCAATTAGAGACAGCTGATTTCGGTTGTCTCTGATTGGGAGCCTTATTTAGGGTAGCCATAGGCTCTCATTGGTTGTGGGTAATTGTCTATGTAGAACGTTTGTAGCATGTGTGTGTAAGTGCACAACGTTATTTAGCTTCACGGTCGTTTGTTGTTTTGTTCGTTTTGTTAAAGTGTTTCGTGTCGTGTTTATTTTTTGTCATCTTTTAAAATAAAAGAAGATGGCTTACTTTCCAAAAGCTGCGTTTTGGTCCATCAATCCGCCACACGATCGTGACAGCTACATAGTTTGCAACGATAATAATGAAAAGTATGTGAATTAACGAAAGTGTGGTCTCAGCAAGCACACTACTTGACCGTTCCGTTTTTCCTCTGAAATAGACTAACCTAACCCTAACCTTAACCCTAACACAAACATTAACCCCAAACCCCTAACCTAACCCTAACTCCGAACCCTAACCCTAAACCTAACCCCTTACCATAATTCTAACCCTAACTCCGAACCCTAACCTTAAACCTAATCCCTTACCACAATTCTAACCCTAACTCCGAACCCTAATCCTAAACCTAACCCCTTACCATAATTCTAACTCCGAACCCTAACCCTAAACCTAAACCTAACCCCTTACCATAATTCTAACCTAACTCCGAACCCTAACCCTAAACCTAACCCCTTACCATAATTCTAACTCCGAACCCTAACCCTAAACCTTTACCATAATTTTAACTCCGAACCCTAACCCTAAACCTAAACCCTTACCATAATTCTAACCCTAACTCCGAACCCTAACCCTAAACCTAACCCCTTACCATAATTCTAACTCCGAACCCTAACCCTAAACCTAACCCCTTACCATAATTCTAACCCTAACTCCGAACCCTAACCCTAAACCTAACCCCTTACCATAATTCTAACTCCGAACCCTAACCCTAAACCTAACCCCTTACCATAATTCTAACCCTAACTCCGAACCTAACTTTAAACGTTAAGCCTTAATTATTATTTTTCCTTGTGCGGACTGACAAAATGTCCCCACTTGCCAGAATTTTCTCTCTGTCTCTCTCTTTCTCTCTACGTCTCTCTCCCCTCCCCCTCTCTCTTTCTTTCTCTCGCACGCACGCACGCACGCACGCACGCACACACACACAGTACCTCAGCAGGATCGATAGGCTCCCATGCTTCAGCTGTCTCGATAGGCTCCCATGCTTCAGCGGGCTTGATAGGCTCCCATGCCTCAGCTGGCTCGATAGGCTCCCATGCCTCAGCTGGCTCGATAGGCTCCCATGCCTCAGCTGGTGAACAGGTTCCCGTGCCTCAACCGAGGCAACCGGGGAGGTCTCAGCCGGCTCATCAGGCTCTCACGCCTCAGCTGATTTGCCAGGTTCAGTCCGCCCCGGATCCCCGGGATCATCCCTTTTGGTTGGCGTCCTGCGGCTGGAGCCGATTGCGCCGGGGAGAGGGTACCGTCACGTGTGCTCCCTCTCCGGTCTCTAGGTCACCAGGCTGCTCATTATGGCGCACACCTGTCACCATCATTATGCGCACCTGCGTGTCATCACATGGACTCCATCACTTCCCTGAATACCTTCCCTGTATATGTCATTCCCTTTGGTTCTTTCCCCAGGCGTTATTGTTTCTGTTCCAGTGGCACGTCTGTGCGTTGTTCGTGTTTCTTGTTTTGTATTATGTTGTGTTTATTTATGAAAACACTCACTCCCTGAACTTGCTTCCGAATCCCAGCGCACTCGTTACAAGCATGTTGAGAAATGTGTCAGTCCTATGGCAGGTTATAAGCAGTTGAGAAATACGTCAGTCCTCTGTGACTTGTCAGCTGATACAGTATTACTTCTCTCTCTGCTTGAAATTCATCCGATAAAGTGCATCAATTAAATTCCGACCATGATTGGACTACAGTGGGGCAAAAAAGTATTTAGTCAGCCACCAATTGTGCAAGTTCTCCCACTTAAAAAGATGAGAGAGGCCTGTAATTTTCATCATAGGTACACTTCAACTATGACAGACAAAATGAGAAAATAAATTTGAGAAAATCACATTGTAGGATTTTTTTTGAATTTATTTGCAAATTATGGTGGAAAATAAGTATTTGGTCGATAACAAAAGTTTATCTCAATACTTTGTTATATACTCTTTGTTGGCAATGACAGGGGTCAAACATTTTCTGTAAGTCTTCACAAGGTTTTCACACACTGTTGCTGGTATTTTGGCCCATTCCTCCATACAGATCTCCTCTAGAGCAGTGATGTTTTGGGGCTGTTGCTGGGCAACACGAACTTTCAACTCCCTCCAAAGATTTTCTATGGGGTTGAGATCTGGAGACTGGCTAGGCCACTCCAGGACCTTGAAATGCTTCTTAACGAAGCCACTCCTTCGTTGCCCGGGCGGTGTGTTTGGGATCATTGTCATGCTGAAAGACCCAGCCACGTTTCATCTTCAATGCCCTTGCTGATGGAAGGAGGTTTTCACTCAAAATCTCACGATACATGGCCCCATTCATTCTTTCCTTTACACGGATCAGTCGTCCTGGTCCCTTTGCAGAAAAACAGCCCCAAAGAATGATGTTTCCACCCCCATGCTTCACAGTAGGTATGGTGTTCTTTGGATGCAACTCAGCATTCTTTGTCCTCCAAACACGACGAGTTGAGTTTTTACCAAAAAGTTATATTTTGGTTTCATCTGACCATATGACATTCTCCCAATCTTCTTCTGGATCATCCAAATGCTCTCTAGCAAACTTCAGACGGGCCTGGACATGTACTGGCTTAAGCAGGGGGACACGTCTGGCACTGCAGGATTTGAGTACCTGCCGGCGTAGTGTGTTACTGATGGTAGGCTTTGTTACTTTGGTCCCAGCTCTCTACAGGTCATTCACTAGGTCCCCCGTGTGGTTCTGGGATTTTTGCTCACCGTTCTTGTGATCATTTTGACCCCACGGGGTGAGATCTTGCGTGGAGCCCCAGATCGAGGGAGATTATCAATGGTCTTGTATGTTTTCCATTTCTAAATAATTGCTCCCACAGTTGATTTCTTCAAACCAAGCTGCTTACCTATTGCAGATTCAGTCTTCCCAGCCTGGTGCAGGTCTACAATTTTGTTTCTGGTGTCCTTTGACAGCTCTTTGGTCTTGGCCATAGTGGAGTTTGGAATGTGACTGTTTGAGGTTGTGGACAGGTGTCTTTTATACTGATAACAAGTTCAAACAGGTGCCATTAATACAGGTAACGAGTGGATGACAGAGGAGCCTCTTAAAGAAGAAGTTACAGGTCTGTGAGAGCCAGAAATCTTGCTTGTTTGTAGGTGACCAAATACTTATTTTCCACCATAATTTGCAAATAAATTCATAAAAAATCCTACAATGTGATTTTCTGGATTTTTTTTCTCATTTTGTCTGTCATAGTTGAAGTGTACCTATGATGAAAATTACAGGCCTCTCTCATCTTTTTAAGTGGGAGAACTTGCACAATTGGTGGCTGACTAAATACTTTTTTGCCCCACTGTATATGTTTTATTTTATACCAGTTATTTCAGTAGTGCATTGAACTAGGCACTACATCATTTTGGTGCAGTAGCTATCAGTTTCAGCAGTTTGATCAAGTGATAGTTAATTATATTGTTAACAATTGACAAGAAAATCCTATCGAAAGTAAAGTGAATATTACATTTTGAAAAGCAGATATTTACAGTAAATATGGATCCACATTTAAAGTGTGATTTGAAAGAGTGATTTGAAAGAGTGATTTGTTGCAGTGAACAAGTGACTTTGTGAATGTGTTTGTTGTACTCAATCCATTGAAAATGTGCTTAGACTTTTGAAACATGAGCCATTTTGATGATATGTTTACATTTTTGTGCTTAGCACCAAAGTGATTGAAAGAATTCTGGTAATTGCCTACAATATGTTTTCATTGTAAGAAACACGGGGAAAAAGAGAACAGAGAGGACATGGGAAAGGAAAAAGATAGGAGAAACGAGGAGGCTGAGATCTGAGAAAAGGAATGAATTGGGTAGGTCATGAAGTGCAGGGTCTCTTGGCACAAGAAATAATTAAATATCAGAGAATATATATAGCACCAAGCTTAGCACAGCAATATTCTTAAAAAAATATATTGGAACAAAAATATTGAATTTTCCCTACAAACGTCCGAATGGTACTGTAATTAATACGCGAGTGAGGGTGAAATAATGATGCTGGGTGGTGGGAGGACTGCGTGGGTGATCCTTCACATTGTTCACTCTCCCAGTTCGCTACACTGTAATTGCTATAAGTGCTGTCATTAGCGCTCCATTGAGCCCCAAATTGTGGGATCGAATCATTTTATCCTATAGTTTGTTTCAGAAACACCCCGGGAGTTAATTTACCTCCCTTCCAGCCCACTAGAACTGAAACTTTTGATTAGCAGTGGCGACAGTTTTCTGAAGAAAGTAGTTAGCTGAAGATAGCAGTTAGCTGAAGAAAGTAGTTAGCTGAAGATCGTAGTGAAATTGTCAAGGTTACATTTCTCCAGACCTATTTCCCAGCTGTTTACCAAAAAAACCTACTGTAACTTTAATGTCTAAAATAGAAAACTTCTCCTTCAACAGAATGCGATAAAGAAGTATTAGCTCCATGTTGAATCGACATGTCACGCTACATTCAAAAGCATAATGTTGTCTATATTCAACTGGTAGTAAGCACAGGGGAGACTGCTGAGCCTCAATCTGCCTCAGCAAGTGTTTTTACCATGGTCCTCCTCCTGCTACTCTTGAGGAAGGGGAGAGCTGGGAGGAGAGCCACAAGTGTGCGTGTACGTGTTTGTGCGTGCGTGCGCTTGTGTTGTTTACATGTGTTTATCCAACGATGGAAAGGTACACAAACAAATAGATAAATAAATAATGTGTCGTTCGTGAATATGATTCTTGGCCAATTGTGGCCGTCCAGCTAATTAGTCTCCCTGGGCCGGGCTGTGTCTGCTTTAATGAATATTCATGAACTGAGGAGCAGCAGCGCTGGCGGGCGGGTGCATAACAAATGTTTATTTCTGCTTGGAGTCGGGAGTGTAGAGGAATGTGTGTGTGTTTGGTTGACGGGGAAGGGGGGGGGGGGGTATTTGTGTGTATGTGTGTGTGTGCACGCGTGTATGCGTTTGTGTGGCATGTGTGTGGCTGTGTGTGTGTCTCCCTCCACTCCTCTCTGGGGCTCAGCGTGTCCAGGCAGACGGATGACGTGGGGACCGTGGTGACACATGGATGAGAGAGAGAGAGAGAGAGAGAGAGAGAGAGAGAAAAAAAAAATCTCAATCAGATGAGATACACAGGTAACCTAAACTGAATTTCATGAATAAATGTACGTACAAACCCCAACCAAAAGCCATGGATTACAGCCAACATCCACACTGAGCTAAATTGTAGAGCTGCTGCTTTCAAAGAGCGTCAAGGATGCTTAAAATAAATCCCACTATGCCCTCTGACGAACCATCAAACAGGCAAAGCGTGAATACAGGACTAAGATTGAATCCTACTACACCGGCTCCAACGCTAGTCTTATGTGGCAGGGCTTGCAAACGATTAATGACTACAAAGGGAAGGCCAGCCGCGAGCTGCCCAGTAACACAAGCCTACCAGACAAGCAAAATGACTTCTATGCTCGCTTCGAGGCAACACTAAAACATGCATGTGTGATCACGCTCGCCGTAGCCGATGTGAGGAAGACCTTTAACCTGTTGGGGATGGGGGCGCTGTTTAGACTATTTATGCTAATTTGGCTAATTTTTTAAACGGCTTCCCACAAAATCCTTGATCGTACAATATGCATATTATTATTATTATTGGATAGGAAACAGTCTATAGTTTCTATAGGAGTTGAAATTTTGTCTCTAAGTGGAACAGAGCCCATTCTACAGCAATTTCCCTGACATGGAGTCAGATTTGAGAAATGTTGGCCACTCTTCTGAAGTCAGTTAAAAGGGCACTGTCGTTGCTATGACTATACGGACACTTCTTACGTCTTCCCCTGGATGCCTTTACGTGATGACGATTCCAACGGGGTCGATTGCGCGTTCACAGGCCCTACAAATGAAAAAACCCTGAAGCTAGTCATTCTTTGGGAGCTGCGTCATGAGCCTAGAGGACACCGGCGCGCACCTGTTCCAAGCGTTAGTTTAGCCTGTTATATTTCTCCGGTCATCTTTTCACTCGTTATAGGAGTTAAAAACATCATAAGGTAGTTAATTTAAAGCGTTTTATAGCAATTTATATCCGTTTAGTGCGATTTTGGGACATTTATTTTTGCAACGATGTGAAAAGTTGGGCACGCTTTTCAGTTCATCCCGAACGCAGTTGACATTTCCACATGGCAAGAGGACAGCTTTCCACCAAAAGACGATTTCTCCCAAGAAAGGATCCTTTGCCCAAGATACTGATGGAAGAACAGCTCAAGGTAGGACATTTTTATTATGATAAATCGTGTTTCTGTCGAAACATTTTAGTGGCTTAGGACGCCATGTTTTTTGACGTAGCTTCGCTTGGCGCAAACTGTATTGAAAAGTAAGGCTAAATTAAAAAATGTAATAACGCAATTGTATTAAGAATTAAATTGTCTATCAATCCCTGTCCACCCTATATTTTTTAGTCACGTTTATGAGTATTTATGTATAAGAGTAGATCACTGTCTAAGTGGCGCAAGGACTTTTTCTTTACCAGCTTGTCTACATTTCACATTGTCTAACCATGATTTTGGTGGCTAAATATAAACATTTTCGATCAAACTGTATATGCATGTTGTAATGTGATGTTACAGGAGTGTCATCGGAAGAATTCTGAGAAGGTTAGTGAAAAAATTAATATCTTTTGGCGATGTTGACTTTTATCGCTCACTTTGGCTAGAATCAATGCTGGGCTGCTAATTGCTATGTGCTAAGCTAATATAACGATTTATTGTGTTTTCGCTGTAAGACACTTAGAAAATCTGAAATATTGTCTGTATTCACAGGATCTGTGTCTTTCGATTCGTGTATGCTGTGTATTTTTACGAAATGTTTGATGATTAGTAGTTAGGTAAACACGTTGCTCATTGTAATTATTCTAGTCCATTTGTGATGGTGGGTGCAATTGTAAACTATGCCATCTACCTGAAATATGCACTTTTTTCTAACAAAACCTATCCCATACCATAAATATGTTATCAGACTGTCATCTAATGAGTTGTTTTGTTGGTTAGGGGCTATAAATATCTTAGTTTAGCCGAATTGGTGATGGCTACTGGTGTTGGTGGACAAATAAAAGATGGTGGATTATGCTAATGTGTTTTTAGGTAATAGATGTACATCTTTACATATTGTGTCTTCCCTGTAAAACATTTTAAAAATCGGAAATGTTGACTGGATTCACAAGATCTGTGTCTTTCATTAGCTGTATTGGACTTTAATGTGTGAAAGTTAAATATTTAAAAAAAAAATTTTTTTTGAATTTCGCGGCACTGGTTTTTCAGTGGGGGGGGGGGGGTGTGCCGCTAGCGCCACGCTGATCCTAGACAGGTTAAACATGTGAGTGTTACAGACTCGGTCAGTGATAGGTTGTAAATGTCCGTTGGTCAGCGCATGCTCGGAGTACAAGTCCTGGTAATCTGTCTGAATGTTGACCTGTTTAAAGCAGACCACCTTAGTCCCTGTGCAAAAAACCCCCAAGGTAACATGCCTAAATGACTACCTTCCCTTTTTTCTCACGTCTGTAACCATGAAGTGCTTTGAAAGGCTGGTCATGGCTCACATCAACACCATCATCCCAGAAACCCTAGACCCACTCCAATTTGCATACCACCCCAACAGATCCACAGATGTCGCAATCTCTATTGTACTCCACACTGCCTGAGGCTGATGCCGTGCAGGTGTTTGTACACATGCATATACACACACTCTCATTCAAATAAACGCATACAAGAATACACACATGCATGTAATAGACATGCACACAAACATATACAGTAGGCATTGCTGTTATGATTTCAGTTGTCCTTGATGTCCTTTGTTTTTATGTTGTTTTTGCATTGTTGTTTGCTGTTTTCTTCTGTCTTTCTCTTTTTTCTCGTTAGTTCATTTTCTTGGTTGTTGGTGCACTGGGAGGTTCTTGGGGGTGGGGAATGGAATCAATTGTATTTTTTATGTTATTTTTCTTTTTGGGGGGACAGTGGGAGGGGTCTCGAATGGTTGAGGGACAGCTATTGGGGAACTGTGGGGGGGATATTCTGTGTGTCTCTCTGAATGGGAGTCTGTTGGATGACTGGTAGGGTGTAGTTGTTGAGCGGCTTCACTGCAAGTATATTGTATGTTTCAGATATTTAAAAAAAAAGTAAATATAAAAGCTCATCACTAAGCAAAGGACCCTGGGTCTAAACACCTACCTCTGCAACTGGATCCTGGACTTCCTGATGGGCAGCTCTCAGGTGGTGAGGGTAGGCAACAACAAATCTGCCATGCTGATCCTCAACACGGGGGCCCCTCAGTGGTGCGTGCTTAGTCCCCTCCTGTACTCCCATGACTGCGTGGCCAAGCATCACTCTAACACCATCATTAAGTTTGCAGACGACACAGCGGTGGTAGGCCTGATCACTGACTACGATGAGACAGCCTATAGGGAAGAGGTCAGAGACCTGGCCGTGTGGTGCCAGGACAATAACCTCTCCCTCAACGTGACCAAGACAAATGAGATGATTGTGAACTACAGGAAAAAGAGGGCAGAGCACGTTCCCATTCTCATCGACGGGGCTGTAGGGAAGCAGCTTGAGATATTGAACATCATTGGTGTCCACATCACCAACAAACTATCATAGTCCAAACACACCAAGACAGTCGAGAAGAGGGCACAACAAAGTCTATTCCCCTTCAGGAGACTGAAAGGATTTGTTATGGGTCCTCAGATCCTCAAAAAGTTCTACAGCTGCACCATCGAGAGCATCCTGACTGGTTGCATCACTGCCTGGTATGGCAACTGCTCGGCCTCCGACCGCAAGGCGCAAGAGAGGGTAGTGTGTATGACCCAGTACATCACTGGGGCCAAGCTTCCTGCCATCCAGGACCTCTATACCAGGCGGTGTCAGAGGAAGGCACTAAAAATTGCTAAAGACTCCAGCCACCCTAGTCATAGTCTGTTCTTTCTGCTACCGCACGGCAAGCGGTACCGGAGCGCCAAGTCTAAGTCCAAAAAGCTTCTGAACAGCTTCTACCCCCAAGTCATAAGACTGCTGATCAAATGGCTACCCGGACTATTTGCATTGACCTCCCACCCCTTTTTTTACACTGTTGCTACTCGCTTTTTATTATCTATTATCTATTATCTATGCATAGTCACTTTACCTCTACCTACATATACATATTACCTCAATTACCTTGACTAGTTTATTTGTTTATATATTTTTTCTCAATACTGCATTGTTGGTTAAGGGCTTGTAATTTAGCATTTCACGGTAAGGTCTACACCTTTTGTATTCGGCGCATGTGACAAAAAACATTTGATCGGATTGGATAATTATTGTACATTTTCCAATTCTCTTGGTTCTCCATTCCCACACCTGAAGCCCCCTGTCCCCATTCAGGAAAGACTAGGAAAAAGTGTTGGCTTAAGGTACACCTTCCTATTGAGGAAATGTAAGATTTAGAGTTACTGACATAAAAAATGTAATGTATTTCATAAAGCCCTTTTTACAAAAGCAGTTGTCACAAAGGACTTATACAGAAACCCAGCCTACAACCCCAAACAGAAAGCAACAAAGTTGTAGAAGCATGTGACGAGGAAAAAATCCTTAGAAAGGCAGGAACCTAGGAAGAAACCTAGAGAGGAGGTAGGCTCCGAGGGTTGGCCAGTCGTCTTCTGGCTGTGCTGATGGAGATTATAAAAGAGTACAGCAATTTAGGCCAGCTCGTTCTGCAAGACGTTTAAACGTTCGTAGATGACCAGCGGGGTCAAATAACAATCACAGTGGTTAGAGTGTGCAATAGTTCATCACCTCAGGAGTAAATGCCGGGTTGGCTTTTTATAGCCGAACAGTTAGAGGTTGAGACAACAAGTCCGGTAAAGAGAGAGAGGGTCAAACGGCAGGTGGCACACCCGGTGAGCACTCAGCAGGTCAGGGTTCCATAGCCGCAGGCAGAAACCACAGAGAGAAATTGGGAAAACGAACTCTACTGCGTGGTTGCCCGAAACACATGCCTCCATCGAGCGGTTCTAGGCCTGGAGTGACACGCTGGAACTTCCAGAGACTTGTGGACCTGACACAGTGTGATGTGGTCCAGGTATTTATCACACACACACACACACACAGACACACACACACACACACACACACACACACACACACACACACACACACACACACACACACACACACACACACACACTTTGTTTTGATATAAAATTATTTTCACTTCAGAAAATTGTGCCTCTCTTTTAGATCGGACACCCCTATCAGCTCAACCATAGCCCTCACAGCTGCAGTCGTCTGCCCCCTCACCTGCTACACTGGCCCGACAGGGGGTACAGGTAATTATCACATACATGTATATACACAAGCAAACTCTCTCTCCCTTGGGGGTCTATTCAATCAGGTCCACTTTAGCCGACACCTGCATAGCGGTTGTTTTGGCGGTGTCGGAGGTTGTTTTGGCGGTGTCGGAGATTGTTTTGGCGGTGTCGGAGGTTGTTTTGGCGGTGTTTTGGGGGTCTATTCAATCAGGCCCACTTTAGCCAACACCTGCATAGCGGTTGTTTTGGCGGTGTCGGAGGTTGTTTTGGCGGTGTCGGAGGTTGTTTTGGCGGTGTCGGAGGTTGTTTTGGCGGTGTCGGAGGTTGTTTTGGCGGTGTCGGAGGTTGTTTTGGCGGTGTCGGAGGTTGTTTTGGCGGTGTCGGAGGTTGTTTTGGCGGTGTCGGAGGTTGTTTTGGCGGTGTCGGAGGTTGTTTTGGCGGTGTCGGAGGTTGTTTTGGCAGTGTCGGAGGTTGTTTTGGCAGTGTCGGAGGTTGTTTTGGCAGTGTCGGAGGTTGTTTTGGCGTTAGAGCAGCAGCTCTTGGCATTATACCTAAAGTGGACATTGCCATTGGCTTCATGGAGTTGCATTAACAGAAATCCCATGCAGCCTTGTTTACAAGTCTGAACACTGGAATATGAGATGTAATCTACACCTCGACTCTGCTGATAGAAATCCTCATTATTTAATTGAATGATTTTTAATTTGAATGTGATTATTTCCATATAGCCTGCTCTTTCTTGTTCTGAACTTCTAACGTGACTGAGAGGGGTGTGGCGTTGTCACAATGATCACAAGAGCAGCTGCACACAGATTTGACAGCTCCAACGTAGTTACACCTCCGACACCGCCAAAACATCAGCAATGCAGGTGTCAGCTATCTCCGGTTAACGCTTGATCTGATTGAATCTAGGCCTTACACTCATTCAGTCTGTTTAGTTGTATGGTTATCGTCAGTTACCTCTCTCTTTTAGATCTGCCATCCCATCAGTTCAGCTGCAGCCACAGCAGTCCTCTGCTGTGGTATTTCATTTACCGGCAACAATAGCTCCTGCTACACTGGCCATGAAGAAACCTTTGAGGATTCCCAGACGGATAGAGGTTCTTCAGAATTATATCACATACAGTACATATACTCACTCACTCAGTCACTCAGTCACTAACACCAACAGACGTGCAAAAACAAACATGTTGTTGAGCTGTATACTTACTGTGACTTTGTGCATCTCTCTTTCAGACCTGCCATGCAATCCACCACTGCCCGACAGCCTCACCCAGATATGCATGCACCGGGCCTACCAGGACTGATAAAGCAGTGATGGGTGCCTAACAAGGAAAAATCTAACACAACATGCACACACACACTTTCTCTCTCTGTCTCTCTCTCTGTCTCACACGTACTTATTATCTCCAATGTAAATCACTTGTTTTTACTTGTTTATTTTATGTATCCTCCATTTTAATTTAGGATTGGATATATCTACACTGAAACATGCATGAGAGCATCAGCTGTTCCGGAAGACTGTGTGATCACGCTCTCCGCAGCCGATGTGAGTAAGACCTTTAAACAGGCCAACATTCACAAGGCCGCAGGGCCAGATGGATTACCAGGACGTGCACTCCAGGCATGCGCTGACCAACTGGCAAGTGTCTTCACTGACATTTTCAACCTGTCCCTGACTGAGTCTGTAATACCAACATGTTTCAAGCAAACCACCATATTCCCTGTGCCCAAGAACACTAAGGTAACCTGCCTAAAGGACTACCGACCCGTAGTACTCACGTCTGTAGACATGAATTGCTTTGAAAGGCTGGTCATGGCTCATATCCACACCATTATCCCAGAAACCCTAGACCCACTCCAATTTGCATACTGCCCAAACAGATCCACATATGATGCAATCTCTATTGCACTCCACACTGCCCTCTCCCACCTGGACAAAAGCAACACCTACTGTATGTGAGAATGCTATTCATTAACTACAGCTCAGCGTTCAACACCATAGTACCCACACGAAGCTCATCATTGAGCTAAGGACCCTGGGACTAAACACCTACCTCTGCAACTGGATCCTAGACTTCCTGATGGTCCACCCACAGGTGGTAACGGTAGGTATCAACACATCCGCCACGCTGATCCGCAACACGGGGGCCCCTCAGGGGTGCTGCTCAGTCCCCTCCTGTACTCCCTGTTCTCTCATGATTTGCACGGCCAGGCACGACTCCAGCACCATCATTAAGTTTGCCGATGACACAACAGTGGTAGGCCTTATCACAGACAACGACGAGACAGCCTATAGGGAGGAGGTCAGAGACCTGGCAGTGTGGTGCCAGTAGAACAACCTCTCCCTCAATGTGAAAAAGACAAAAGAGACGATTGTGGACTACGGCAAAAGGAGGACGGAGCATTCCCCCATTCTGCCAGGGAGGCAGTTAGCCTAGTGGTTAGAGTGTTGGACTAGTAACTGAAAGGTTACAAGATCAAATCCCCAAGATGCCAAAGTAAAGAATCTATGAATCTACCGACAAAACCTATTCCCCCTCAGGAGACTGAAAAGATTTGGCATGCGTCCTCAGATCCTCAAAAAGTTTCTACAGCTGCACCATCGAGAGCCTCCTGACTGGTTGCATCACTGCCTGGTATGGCAACTGTTTGGCCTCCGACCGCAAGACACTACAGAGGGTAGTGCGTACGGCCCAGTACATCACTTGGGCCAAGCTGCCTGCCATCCAAATGAAAGTGTGATTGATCAAATTAATATACAGTATTGCTTAATGTGCACATACACACTAGATCCAATGTAAATAAATTATAATAACTTGTTTATTTTATATATGTTCCATTTTATTTGAAGATTGCTGGCAATAAAGTACATTCGCATTTAAAGCAACGTCTTCGGTTTATTGGATATTTCTCTGGTTAAAATGTGTGACCGAAAGGAATTCGGCAGACCTGCAACCTCTGGGAGTGTGCAGGTCTTGTCAGCTGGAGCTGAAACAGGGCCCCAACAGCCCTCACATATGTACAGGGTTCCCAGGAGTGGCAGGCAGATAAATATATTATTGTTCTGCTAAAGTGTTTTTGTATGTGCCAAGGCCATTTCCTGGCTACCCATCTACATCGCTCCGGTCTCACTGATGTTTGTTCTCGACAGGGAATGCATGTAGCGATCGATAAAGCAGCAGAATTAAATTCAGGATGCGTCGTCTGGGACCCAAGGCCAAGGAATGGAGCGAGAGATGACCTGGAGGTAGTTCCAGAACTCAGCTTTTTATGAAGCAGAAAAACAGAGATGGGTGGCTGACAAGGAAAACAATAAAACACTCTCCTTCAGACACACACACACACACACACACACACACACACACACACACACACACACACACACACACACACACACACACACACACACACACACACACACACACACACACACACACACACACTACAGCAAAGTTTAAAACACTGAAGGTTTATCATTAATATTCTCATTAATAACTGACAACATTCTATACTGAAATAACTCTCTCACTTGACATTTTTCCCTGATATTAGCACTGACTTTTCTGATAGCTATTTTATTTTGGAAAAATGTACTTACTATGACTGAGCTATGTGGTTGTCCCACCTAGCTATTTTAAAATGAATGCACTAACTGTAAGTCGCTCTGGATAAGAGCGTCTGCTAAATCACTAAAATGTAAATAGGAAGAGAGAGAGCGAAAGCGCAAGAGAGAGAGAGGAGCGAGGGAGAGAGGGAAGGAGAATTATAGGAGGAGAAGGGGAGAAACCGAGGGAGGATCAATGAAGGAGGAAAGCCGACACTTGTGCCTCACACAGAGAGGATTATGGGGAGATATGGAAACATTGTGCCGGGCAGCACAAAGTGCCACAGCAGCACCATGACTCAAACAGGCAAACTGAGAGACAGTCAGAAAGGAAGTGTACTGCATTTCAAACTACTTGAAAGGGCTGTAGGAGAGACAGGGAACTACTGTACCACAAAGAAATGTGATGAAACTGTGGTTTCTTTCTGATGAACTATAGTGTTTTCAGTGTTTTCAGCATTTTCAGTGTTTTCAGTGTTTTCTATTAGATTAACTGTAGTGTTTTCAGTGTTTTCTATTAGATCAACTGTAGTGTTTTCAGTGTTTTCAGAATTTTCAGTGTTTTCAGTGTTTTCTATTAGATGAACTATGGTGTTCAGTGTTTTCTATTAGATGAACTATAGAGTTTTCAGCATTTTCAGTGTTTTCAGTGTTTTCTATTAGATTAACTGTAGTGTTTTCAGTGTTTTCTATTAGATTAACTGTAGTGTTTTCAGTGTTTTCAGTGTTTTCTATTAGAGTAACTGTAGTGTTTTCAATGTTTTCAGTGTTTTCTTTCAGATGAACTATAGTGTTTTCAGTGTTTTCTATTGGATGAACTACATTATACTTCAAGCTAGGGGTCAGGGGAAGAGCCTGCTAGATGAAGTGGGGCCTTGATATAGAGTACCAGTCAAAAGGTTGGACACACCTACTCATTCAAGGGTTTTATTTATGTTGACTGTTTCTACATTGTAATTCTACATCAAAAACTATGAAATAACACATATGGAGTCATGTAATAACCAAAAAAAGTGCTAAACAAATCAAAATATATGTTATATTTGAGATTCTTCAAATTAGCCTCCCTTTGCCTTGATAACAGCTTTGTACACTCTTGGCATTCTCTCAACCAGCTTCACCTGGAATGCTTTTCCAACAGTACTGAAGGAGTTGCCACATATGCTGAGCACTTGTTGGCTGCTTTTCCTTCACTCTGCGGTCCAACTCATCCCAAACCATCTCAATTGGGTTGAGGTCGGGTGATTATGGAGGTCAGGTCATCTGATGCAGTACTCCATCACTTTCCTTCTTGGTCAAACAGCCCTTACACAGCCTGGAGGTGTGTTGGGTCATTGTCCTGTTGAAAAACAAATGATAGTCCCACGAAGCGCAAACCAGATGGGATGGTGTATCGGCTGCAGAATGCTGTGGTAGCCATGTTGGTTAAGTGTGCCTTGAATTCTAAATAAATCACAGACAGTGTCACCAGCAAAGCACCCCCATACAATCACACCTTCTCCTTCTTGCTTCACGGTGGGAACCACACACGCAAAGATCATCTGTTCACCTACTCCTTGACTCACAAAGACATGCCGGTTGGAACCATAAATGTCTAATTTGGACTCATCAGACCAAAGGACAGATTTCCACCGGTCTAATGTCCATTGCTTGTGTTTCTTGGCCCAAGCAAGTCTCTTCTTCTTATTGGTATCCTTTAGTAGTGGTTTCTTTGCAGCAATTAGTCCATGCATGCCTGATTCACGCAGTCTCCTCTGAACAGTTGATGTTGAGTGTCACACCCTGATCAGTTTAACCTGTCCTTGTTATTGTCTCCACCCCCTCCAGGTGTTGCTTGTTATTCTGGTGTATATCCCTGTGTTTCCTGTCTCTTCAATGCCAGTTCGTATTGTATGTTCCAAGTCAATCAGCGTGTTTTTCCCGTGCTCCTGCCTTTTCTATTCTCTTTTACTAGTCCTCCTGGTTTTGACCCTTGCCGGTTTTCTGGACTCTGTACCCGCCTGCCCTGACCTCGAGCATGCCTGCCACACTGTATCTCCTGCACTCTGAACTGGTTTTGAACTTTTTCCTGTTCACGACCATTCTCTTGCCTACCCCTTTTGGATGTAATAAATATTAAAGACTCAAACCATCTGCCTCTCGTGTCTGCATCTGGGTCTCTCCTTGTGCCCTTATAGTTGAGATGTGTCTGTTACTTGAACTCTGTGAATAATTTATTTGGGCTGCCATCTGAGGTGCAGTTAACTCTAATGAACTTAACCTCCGCAGCAGAGGTAACTCTGGGTCTTTCCTGTGGCGGTCCGCATGAGAGCCAGGTTCATCATAACGCATTCTGTTTTTTTGACTGCACTTGAAGAAACCTTTCGGGATTGACTGACCTCCATGTCTTAAAGTAATGATGGACTAGTTTCTCTTTGCGTATTTGAGCTGTTCTTCCCGTAATATGGACTTGGTCTTTTACCAAATAGGGCTATCTTCTGTATATCCCCTACCTTGTCACAACACAACTGATTGGCTCAAACGCATTATGATGGAAAGAAATTCCACAAATTAACTTTTAACAAGGCACACCTGTTAACTTCTTTGGGCTGCAAGCCCGAAGCCGGGCACAATATGACAACAGCCACTTCAAGTGCAGGGCGCGAAATTCAAAATATAATTTTTTGAAATATTTAACTTTCACACATTTACAAGTCCAATACAGCATATGGAAGATAATCATCTTGTGAATCCAGCCAACATGTCCGATTTTTAAAATGTTTTACAGCGAAAACACCACATATATTTATGTTAGCTCACCACCAAATACAAAAAAGGACAGACATTTTTCACAGCACAGGTAGCATGCACAAAGCCAACCTAACTAACCAAGAACCAACTAAACTAACCAAGAAACAACTTCATCAGATGACAGTCTTATAACATGTTATACAATAAATCTATGTTTTGTTCGAAAAATGTGCATATATGAGGTATAAATCAGTTTTACATTGCAGCTACCATCCCAAATAGGACCGAAGCAGCCAGAGTAATTACAGACACCAACGTCAAATACCTAAATACTCATCATAAAACATTTCTGAAAAATCGATGGTGTACAGCAAATTAAAGACAAACATCTTGTGAATCCAGACAATATTTCCGATTTTTTAAGTGTTTTACAGCGAAAACACAATATAGAATTATATTAGCTTACTACAATAGCCTACCACACTACCGCATTCATTCATCAAGGCACGTTAGCGATAGCAATAGGCACGTTAGCGATAGCGAATAAACCAGCAAAAGATATATAATTTTTGACTAACCTTGATAAGCTTCATCAGATGACAGTCCTATAACATCAGGTTATACATACACTTATGTTTTGTTCGAAAATGTGCATATTTAGAGCTGAAATCAGTGGTTATACATTGTGCTAACGTAGCAACTTTTTCCCAGAATGTGCGGATATTTTTATGACACTCAAACTATTCTGACCAAATAACTATACATAAACGTTACTAAAAAATACATGTTGTATAGGAAATGATAGATACACTAGTTCTTAATGCAATCGCCGTGTTAGAATTCTAAAAATAACTTCATTACGACATCCAGCTTAGTTATAGTGAGAGAGTTATAGCGAGAGAGTGCCCAAACTCTGGGCGCAAGCAACTAGTACAACATGTTCGACAGATATATGAAATAGCATCATAAAATGGGTCCTACTTTTGATGATCTTTCATCAGAATATTGTACAAGGGGTCCTTTGTCGGGAACAATCGTTGTTTGGATTTAAAATGTCCTCTTCTCCAGTCAATTAGCACGGAAAGCTAGCAAAGTGGCGCGAAGCTCTCCTTCCTGAATAAAGGCACACAAAGGCACACGTCCCAAAAAATGTTCAATAATCTAAGAAAACTATATTGAAAAAACATACTTTACGATGATATTGTCACATGTATCAAATAAAATCGAAGCCGGAGATATTAGTCGTCTATAACGACAGCTGTACAGAAGGCAAAACCAGATCCCTTCACGCGCTCTCCAGAAAACAGGAAACTGGTGACACGTCATACAAAGAGCTTTTGTTCGACCCCAGATCAAGTTACACACTCCATTTCTTCTCTCACTGCCTGTCGACATCTAGTGGAAGACATATGAAGTGCATGTATACTGATATATATCAAGGACATTTATAGGCAGGCCCTAGAACAGAGCATCGATTTCAGATTTTCCACTTCCTGTCAGGAAGTTTGCTGCAAAATGAGTTCTGTTTTACTCACAGATATAATTCAAACGGTTTTAGAAACTAGAGTGTGTTTTCTATCCAATAGTAATAATAATATGCATATTGTACGAGCAAGAATTGAGTACGAGGCCGTTTGAAATGGGCACCTTTTATCCGGCTACTCAATACTGCCCCTGCAGCCCAAACAGGTTAATTGAAATGCATTCCAGGTGACTACCTCATGAAGCTGGTTGAGAGAATGCCAAGAGTGTGCAAAGCTGTCATCAAGGCAAAGGGTGGCTACTTTGAAGAATCTCAAATATAAAATATAGTTGGATTTGTTTAACACTTTTTTGGTTACTACATGATTCCATGTGTTATTTCATAGTTTTCATGTCTTCCCTATTATTCTACACTGTAGAAAATAGTAACAATAATTTAAAAGCCTGGAATGAGTATGTGTGTCCAAACTTTTGACTGATACTGTATGTGATTGGAGGTATAGTGGTTTATGTGTGCCCCTCTTCCCTCCAACATCTCCTGTGGCATGTTGCATATTTCCCAAAACAACCTCAGTGTTGTGTGTATAGTCACAAGAAAATTCATACTACCCATGGGTCGGAGCGACAGTAGCAGAGTATGAGACCAGTGTCTTTGTTTGTTTGCGTGTGTACAGTGTCCAACTCAGGACCAGCCAATCAGCAGGCAGACAGGACCAACCAACCGATCAGCAGGCAGGCAGGCAGGCAGACAGGACCAACCAACCAACAGATCAGCAGGCAGGACCAACCATCCAACAGATCAGGAGGCAGGCAGGACCAACCAACCGATCAGCAGGCAGGCAGACAGGACCAACCAACCAACCGATCAGCAGGCAGGCAGACAGGACCAACCAACCAACAGATCAGCAGGCCTACAGGATCAACCAACCAACAGATCAGCAGTCAGGACCAGCCATTCAACAGATCAAGAGGCAGACAGGACAACCAACAGACCAGCAGGCAGACAGGCCGACAGATCGACAGATGACTAGACTGACCGACAGACAGCTAGACAGACCGACAGATCGACAGATGACTAGACTGACCGACAGGCAGCTAGACAGACCGACAGATCGACAGATGACTAGACTGACCGACAGACAGCTAGACAGACCGACAGATCGACAGATGACTAGACTGACCGACAGACAGCTAGACAGACCGACTGACCGACAGATGACTAGACTGACCGACTGACCGACAGATGACTAGACTGCCCGACTGACCGACAGATGACTAGACTGACCGACAGATCGACAGATGACTAGACTGACCGACAGATCGACAGATGACTAGACTGACCGACTGACCGACAGATGACTAGACTGACCGACAGACCGACCGACCGACAGATGACTAGACTGACCGACAGACCGACCGACAGATGACTAGACTGACCGACCGACCGACCGACCGACCGACAGATGACTAGACTGACCGACAGATGACTAGACTGACCGACCGACCGACCGACAGACCGACCGACCGACAGATGACTAGACTGACCGACCGACCGACCGACCGAAGACTAGACTGACCGACCGAAGACTAGACTAGACTAGACTAGACTAGACTAGACTAGACCGACCAGACAGACAGACAGACAGACAGACAGACAGACAGACAGACAGACAGACAGACAGACACAGACAGACAGACAGACAGGTGAAAACAAACAGCCAGGCTGAGATATCAATTCAGGCTGCCTGTCAGAGCGCTGTCGGCCTGGGCTCCATGATGGACAGTGTGGATGTTCCCAGTCGGGACCGAGAGCAGCGGTGAGTAAGTGAACCATGCCAGGCCAGCCAGCACCAGACAGTATGAAGAGCGAGTGCCTAGCAATATCTGCTTTTGCCATGCTAAATCAGCATAAACGCCAAGGCTGGGAGGAGTGTGACTCCCAAGGACATTTTCTGGGAGGGTGGGTCTGAAGTGTGTGTGTGTGTGTGTGTGTGTGTGTGTGTGTGTGTGTGTGTGTGTGTGTGTGTGTGTGTGTGTGTGTGTGTGTGTGTGTGTGTGTGTGTGTGTGTGTGTGTGTGTGTGTGTAAGCTGAAGTGTGTATGCTGAGGTGTGTATTCTGAAGTGTGTATGCTGAGGTGTGTATTCTGAAGTGTGTATGCTGAGGTGTGTATTCTGAAGTGTGTATTCTGAAGTGTGTAAGCTGAGGTGTGTATGCTGAAGTGTGTATGCTGAAGTGTGTAAACTGAGGTTTGTATGCTGAGGTGTGTATTCTGAAGTGTGTATTCTGAGGTTTGTATGCTGAGGTGTGTATTCTGAAGTGTGTATTCTGAAGTGTGTAAGCTGAGGTGTGTATTCTGAAGTGTGTATGTTGAAGTGTGTATGCTGAAGTGCGTATGCTGAGGTGTGTATGCTGAGGTGTGTATGCTGAAGTGTGTATGCTGAGGTGTGTATGCTGAGGTGTGTATGCTGAAGTGTGTATGCTGAGGTGTGTATGCTGAGGTGTGATGGTGTGTTCATGTGTGAACTGTAAATAATAAATAATCCTTGGTAACTCAATTAATCTTCTCGACGGGTATTTAATAATTACTAACATGTTGTACTTGTCTATCTGCATTAAATCAGGCGACAACATGTATTGCTGCAATATTGTGGATGATTCCGTGGTAGTGAATGATGACCTTACTCCCACTGTATTTAAAGTGATGCATTATACAACTACATTAACATCTAGATACAAGGATTCATAATAATCCCCCATGTGTCACTAACAGCGGGTCAAACGCATGACAACGTCACCCTTTTTCCCTCTACATCCTCCATTTATATTTGAATGAAATGACCTGTATGTGGGTGGCGATAGCAATATCATTCCTAACATAATGCATTTGTCTGGTTTGGCAGCAACCATTTATTATTATATATATACATTTTTTAAAAGTTTTACCTTTATTTAACTAGGCAAGTCAGTTAACGAATTCTTATTTATAATAACAGCCTACACCGGACAATGATGGGCCAATTATGCACGACCCTATGGGACCAATCACAGCCGGTTGTGATACAGCCTGGATTCAGACCAGGGTGCTTATAGTGACGCCTCAAGCACTGAGACGCAGTGCCTTAGACCACTGTGCCACTCGGGAGCCTGAATCATACAGTATTTCTCCTAGCGTATTTGGCTGTGTTATGTGCCTGTTCTTCATGCTCCACTGCTCAGGTCTGGAAATGAATGGCTCTGGGCTCTACAGTGCGACCTGTCTACCACCAGCTGCCAGACAGTTCCCAGTTTCCCAAGAGCATCTTAAGGCTAAGTTCATCATTAGAACCTTCGTAGCAGCATCGTTAAGTCTCCGAGCTGTTTACTAAAACCAGTTGCTAAAGTTGCTCTTGAAAACGCTCGTTATATACAAAATTGCCAATTTCTTTGCAATTTTTACTAACAAGTGTAAGATATAAACATGGTTCGAATGAAAGATAACTCCTTTAAAAGATACATACAGTATAGGCTACATAGACCTATATATATTATATACATATATTTAAATGATATTGAAGTAAATTTCATGTTCATTTAAAAAAAAAAAATTGTGGTGCTATTTGTATGCTTCTGTCTAATGCGGCCTGGTCATTTTGCTGGAGGTCATTTTGCAGGTCTCTGGCAGTTTACCTCCTTGCACTAAGGCGGAGGTACCGGTCCTGCTGCTGGGTTGTTGCCCTCCTACGGCCTCCTCTACGTCTCCTGATGTACTGGCCTGTCTCCTGGTAGGGCCTCCATGCTCTGGACACTACGCTGACAGACACAACAAACCTTTTTGCCACAGTTCGCATTGATGTGCCATCCTGGATGAACTGCACTACCTGAGCCACTTGTGTGGGTTGTAGACTCCGTCTCATGCTACCACTAGAGTGAGAGCACCACCAGCATGCAAAAGTGACCAAAACATCAGCCAGGAAGCATAGGAACTGAGAAGTGGTCTGTGGTCACCACCTGCA
This sequence comes from Salvelinus fontinalis, assembly GCF_029448725.1. Lineage (NCBI taxonomy): Eukaryota > Metazoa > Chordata > Actinopteri > Salmoniformes > Salmonidae > Salvelinus > Salvelinus fontinalis. The sequence continues at coordinate 31,433,053 of NC_074691.1, forward strand.
GAATCACTCCTGTTTTGGGGGGTGTCTTGCTAATTGCCTATAATTTCCACCTTTTGTCTATTCCATTTGCACAACAGCATGTGAAATGTATTGTCAATCAGTGTTGCTTCCTAAGTGGACAGTTTGATTTCACAGAAGTGTGATTGACTTGGAGTTACATTGTGTTGTTTAAGTGTTCCCTTTATTTTTTGAGCAGTGTATAAACAGCACAATGAAACAGAAACAATGACGACTGGGGAAGAAACCAAAGGGAGGGACATATAAACAGCACACCGACGTGAAACAGCAACAATGACGACTGGGGAAGAAACCAAAGGGAGGGACATATAAACAGCTACAATGACGACTGGGGAAGAAACCAAAGGGAGGGACATATAAACAGCTACAATGACGACTGGGGAAGAAACCAAAGGGAGGGACATTTAAACAGCTACAATGACGACATGAAACAGCTACAATGACGACGTGAAACAGCTACAATGACGACGTGAAACAGCTACAATGACGACATGAAACAGCTACAATGACGACATGAAACAGCTACAATGACGACATGAAACAGCTACAATGACGACTGGGGAAGAAACCAAAGGGAGTGACGTATAAACAGCTACAATTTCGACTGGGGAAGAAACCAAAGGGAGTGACGTATAAACAGCTACAATTTCGACTGGGGAAGAAACCAAAGGGAGTGACATATAAACAGCACACCGACATGAAACAGCAACAATGACGACATGAAACAGCTACAATGACGACATGAAACAGCTACAATGACGACATGAAACAGCTACAATGACGACTGGGGAAGAAACCAAAGGGAGTGACGTATAAACAGCACACCGACATGAAACAGGAACAATGACGACATGAAACAGCTACAATGACGACTGGGGAAGAAACCAAAGGGAGTGACGTATAAACAGCACACCGACATGAAACAGCAACAATGACGACATGAAACAGCTACAATGACGACTGGGGAAGAAACCAAAGGGAGGGACATATAAACAGCTACAATGACGACTGGGGAAGAAACCAAAGGGAGGGACATTTAAACAGCTACAATGACGACATGAAACAGCTACAATGACGACATGAAACAGCTACAATGACGACATGAAACAGCTACAATGACGACATGAAACAGCTACAATGACGACATGAAACAGCTACAATGACGACATGAAACAGCTACAATGACGACATGAAACAGCTACAATGACGACATGAAACAGCTACAATGACGACATGAAACAGCTACAATGACGACATGAAACAGCTACAATGACGACTGGGGAAGAAACCAAAGGGAGTGACGTATAAACAGCACACCGACATGAAACAGGAGCAATGACGACATGAAACAGCTACAATGACGACTGGGGAAGAAACCAAAAGGAGTGACGTATAAACAGCACACCGACATGAAACAGCAACAATGACGACATGAAACAGCTACAATGACGACTGGGGAAGAAACCAAAGGGAGTGACGTATAAACAGCACACCGACATGAAACAGCAACAATGACGACATGAAACAGCTACAATGACGACTGGAGAAGAAACCAAAGGGAGGGACATTTAAACAGCTACAATGACGACTGGGGAAGAAACCAAAGGGAGTGACATATAAACAGCACACCGACATGAAACAGGAACAATGACGACTGGGGAAGAAACCAAAGGGAGTGACATATAAACAGCACACCGACATGAAACAGGAACAATGACGACTGGGGAAGAAACCAAAGGGAGTGACATATAAGCAGCACACCGACATGAAACAGCTACAATGACGACTGGGGAAGAAACCAAAGGGAGGGACATATAAACAGCTACAATGACGACTGGGGAAGAAACCAAAGGGAGGGACATATAAACAGCTACAATGACGACTGGGGAAGAAACCAAAGGGAGGGACATATAAACAGCACACTGACATGAAACAGAAACAATGACGTCTGGGGAAGAAACCAAAGGGAGGGACATATAAACAGCACACTGACATGAAACAGGAACAATGACGACTGGGGAAGAAACCAAAGGGAGGGTCATATAAACAGCACACTGACATGAAACAGGAACAATGACGACTGGGGAAGAAACCAAAGGGAGGGACATATAAACAGCACACTGACATGAAACAGGAACAATGACGACTGGGGAAGAAACCAAAGGGAGGGACATATAAACAGCACACTGACATGAAACAGGAACAATGACGACTGGGGAAGAAACCAAAGGGAGGGACATATAAACAGCACACTGACATGAAACAGGAACAATGACGACTGGGGAAGAAACCAAAGGGAGGGACATATAAACAGCACACTGACATGAAACAGGAACAATGACGACTGGGGAAGAAACCAAAGGGAGGGACATATAAACAGCACACCGACATGAAACAGAAACAATGACGTCTGGGGAAGAAACCAAAGGGAGGGACATTTAAACAGCTACAATGACGACTGGGGAAGAAACCAAAGGGAGGGACATATAAACAGCACACCGACATGAAACAGCTACAATGACGTCTGGGGAAGAAACCAAAGGGAGTGACATATAAAGGGCAGGTAATCAAGGGGGTGATGGAGTCCAGGTGAGTGTCAATATGCCCGTAACGATGGTGACAGGTGTGCGCCATAATGAGGAGCCTGGTGACCTAGAGGCAGGAGAGGGAGCACATGTGACAGTAAGGAATTTGATGTATAGCATTTACTTTTACTCAAATATGACAATTGAGTACTTTTTCCACCTCTGCTCTCACCATATCTCCACTTTACTACCCTTCTTCTCAGTCGACAACTTTTCCTATCATCTCTGGGAAATATAACGAGCATTGTGGGTAATTAGCCACAAACGGCTAACATTTTCCCCTTCTATGCACAGCATCCCTCGTCATGCTAATGTGTGCAGATGAGCCTGATGAGATGGCAGTGTTGCTCCCTCTGGAAGACTAAACTCCATTGACAATTATTTCTCCTTTACACCAATAACATCAAACCCAGAAGTGCTGACTGAACACTAGTGATGACGCTGCAAAGCCTCCTCGGTGTATTCCTCACTGTAACAAAGGTAATAAAACAACATTCACAACAACACTCAAAACAACACTCACTTCAAACACTGTGCTGGCACCAGGGAGGGAAAGGGACGGGTTTGAACAACACGCAATGGAACACAGACAATGATTAGTACAAATAGAGATTGTCCATAACAAGGACTACATGAATTCACTGGCTGCACTGTTAGCCTTGGAAACAGTTACAAAACAACGGACACACAATTCAAAAAACAATCCATACACAGTTCAAAAACAGTTCAAACCAAACAATAATGAAGGTTTTGTATGTTATTTCTGAGGAAAAAGCAGTAGACAGCAAGTATTTCATCAGAGGACAAGAGTTTAAATGTATCAAAGACTGGAGTAATCATTGATGTACAGCCCGGTGGACTCAGTATACCTTGTCTAGTGTTGAAACCTTTTTGTGCAGTTTCTCTAGATACCAAACACACTAGATCCTTTATGATTTCCTCTGTACATCTGCATGAGTATTTAGGACAGCCTCAAGTTAATGTCTGTATCAGTAGTAAACCATATCATCTTGTTTGTGAGTGAATGTTATTCTATTCTGTGGTTGTAGATTGTGTGCTTCTCTCCTACCCTATGAGTCAGAGGTGTGTGTGTGTGTGGTTTTTTCTGCACACACATGCATGCTCGTGAGTGTGTCTGTGGTCTGTGAGTGTCTGTGTGTGCGTGTGTGTGTTTGTTTGTATGCCTGTATATGACATGGGGAGAGGTCTGGCCGTAATAAAGAGATGCTCTGCTTTTTTGATATCACACTCCAAAAAGCAAGTTCTACAGGGTCTAGTTTAGTCTAATCTTGATTATTGTCCAGTCGTGTCGTCCAGTGCTGCAAGGAAAGACCTAGTTAAGCTGCAGCTGGCCCAGAACAGAGCGGCACGTCTTGCTCTTCATTGTAATCAGAGGGCTGATATAAATACTATGCATGCCAGTCTCGCTTGGCTAAGAGTTGAGGAGAGACTGACTGCATCACTTCTTCTTTTTATAAGAAATATTAAAGTGTTGAAAATCCCAAATTGGTTGCATAGTCAACCTACACACAGCTCTGACACACACCCTTATCCCACCAGACATGCCACCAGGGGTCTTTTCACCGTCCCCAAATCCAGAACAAATTCAAGAAAGCTTACAGTATAATATAGAGCCCGTATTGCATGGAACTTCCTTCCATCTCATATTGCTCAAATAAACAGCAAACCTGGTTTCAAAAAACAGATAAAGCAACACCTCACGCCTCTCCCCTATTTGACCTAGATAGTTTGTGTGTGTGCATTGACATGTAGGCTACGTGTGCCTTTAAACATGTTTTATGTAGTTCTGTCCTTGAGCTGTTCTTGTTTATTGATGTTCTGTATTATGTCATTCTCTTTTATGTTTCATGTTTTGTGTGGACCCCAGGAAGAGTAGCTGCTGCTTTTGCAACAGCTAATGGGGATCCTATTAAAATACTGATAAAATATGAGTGCGTCTGTATAAACCATGAGTGCGTCTGTATAAAATATGAGTGCGTCTGTATGTGTTTTGGGCGTATTGACACAGATGCATCTCCAGGTGGGATCTGAGTGCTGCCTTGGGGCTTCAACACACAACTGCTTCCATATTCTGGAGTCTTACAAAAGCTATTGATTTCATGCAGGTAGCTTGTCTTTGTAGGTAGCTTGTCTTTTATATTAATATCAGATCAAACCAACTACCTCCATACAGCATGGTGTTATTTTGGGAGGTACCTCTTTATTATCAATGCTGATTTGTATTCTCCTGGTAACCTTGTTACATAGTGATGAACAAATTCAAGATGGCAACTAGATTTTTTATGCTTCTTCATCAGAGTACAGTATGTAGCTTTAGTGTTGTTTTGGCTTCTTCATCAGAGTATAGTATGTAGCTTTAGTGTTGTTTTGGCTTCTTCATCAGAGTACAGTATGTAGCTTTAGTGTTGTTTTGGCTTCTTCATCAGAGTACAGTATGTAGCTTTAGTGTTGTTTTGGCTTCTTCATCAGAGTACAGTATGTAGCTTTAGTGTTGTTTTGGCTTCTTCATCAGAGTACAGTATGTAGCTTTAGTGTTGTTTTGGCTTCTTCATCAGAATACTGTTTGTAGAGTTAGTGTTGTTTTGGTAAGTTTAAGATGTAGTGTCTAGATAGAGACGCTGGGAGATATTTTTGTCATTGGGAGGATTTTTAAGAGGATTTCGAGAGGATAGACAAGACAGAAGGATAATACATACTGATTGACTCTGAATTTATTGCGATTGAGAAACCACTGGAAGTAAAGTATCTAATTTGCATATCATGCTAATTAACTACTTTAAAAGCTACCTCGTTAATGAGGAACAAACTAAACTCAACTCTGAGTCCAGGAGAGAAGTGACCATGGCAACCATTCATTATTGTTAATGTATTAAGATGATTAATAATTTTTTATGACACGATTAAAATCTTTTCGCTGAATTGCAAAAGAGCGTAATTTATTTCACATCACCTTACAAATGAATATGTTTTCATGTGAAGTAGTAGGGTTAGGAGGAATACAACATGTGTTATTAGAATATGTCAAAACCGATTCTGAGGTATTACTTATGTCACTATAATGACTTAGTTATAACCTATGCTGACATACTACTTACAGTACGTCACTATAATGACTTAGTTATAACCTATGCTGACATACTACTTACAGTATGTCACTATAATGACTTAGTTATAACCTATGCTGACATACTACTTACAGTATGTCACTATAATGACTTAGTTATAACCTATGCTGACATACTACTTACAGTATGTCACTATAATGACTTAGTTATAACCTATGCTGACATACTACTTACAGTATGTCACTATAATGACTTAGTTATAACTTATGCTGACATTGCAGACATATTACAAAGACGCCAGTAAAGACGTTCTCTATATCTTTAAGGTATAAGGCATTGTTGGCATATTGCATCTCAAAGAACCCAGGATGTCAGGGTATTTGACATGTTTGACCAACTAAGCCCCCAAAGATGCGCTTTTTCCCCCAGGCAAGGCAATGCCATGTCTCTTTGTAGGATTATGACATATTCTCCACTAATTATATAGGATTGTGACGTAAGCCAACTCTGCAGGGAGTGAAAAGCTGTCTCATTTGCCTGGTAGAAATTGTTTACATTCTGTGGCAGCTCAGTGACCAGAACTGATTCATTACATCGAACTCCAACTCTGAGATAATTGCTGTTGCTTGTGATTTTGGCAAAAACATCCAGCCATCTTGTCTTCTACCTAGCATAAGGTTACAGAGGCGTTAATGAGTGTTCAGAAAACAGGCCTCTGTTTGCTCCTCACGCACATGCACGCACGCACCCACACACACACACACACACGCACAATACACACACACACACACAAACGCACAGACAATACACACACACACAAACAGTACACACACACACGAACGCAAAGACAATACACACACACACACACAAACGCACAGACAATACACACACACACAAACGCACAGACAATACACACACACAATACACACACACACACAGACAATACACACACACCCACACACACACAATACACACACACACACAATACACACACACAATACACACACACACAGACAGTTATTGAAAAGGCAGGAAAAACTGTACCTTGAACTGAACCTGCTCTGCAATTGATAGTGTTTTTCCCTAGTTGTTTAAGATAATGACTTTGTTGATGCATGGGCAGTCAACAACCTTCACCTTTCTCTGCACTAGGCTTCCAGCAGAATACTGTCACAAAACAGCTGATCTGAATTTTCAGGGGCC
>NC_074691.1:31440385-31491470 GCF_029448725.1 Salvelinus fontinalis
GAGAGAGAGAGAGAGAGAGAGAGAGAGAGAGAGAGAGGAGAGAGAGATGAGAGAGAGAGAGAGAGAGAGAGAGAGAGAGAGAGAGAGAGAGAGAGAGAGAGAGAGAGAGAGAGAGAGAGAGAGAGTGTGAGTGAGTTCTTTTGGAACTTCTGAAACTCCAATAAAGCCAGCTGGCTTTGGGCTCTGTTGGAAAATGGAAAACGGGCTTTAAGTGTTGGAGGAGAGCAGAGGCCAGTGGAGCGGATGGAGAGGGAGGAGAGCCCAGCAGCAGAGCTAGACCATAGCCATTCGGCCCAGTGTGAGAGTGCTCATTTACCATGTTTAAGATTGTGTGACCAGGAGCTCAGCTGGACTTGAGCTACACCGTAAATACTACTGAGCTCGTTATACTTTAAAAAATGAGGCAACTATTTATAACGTTAACTACATGAGCTTTCTGAGTATTTAAAAAAATCTAGATTATAAAATAACAATATATAATTATAATATAATGTTCCACAAACACTAACATATTAAGTCCAGAATAATAAAAGTTAATAACTTAATTTGATTAATAACTTAATTTGATCAATTCCAAAACTGTTATTAATCGATAAATGTACATCATCTTTCTAATAAGTCCCTTTCAGGTGTCTTAATGCTTAACATGATTTCATGTTTTTTGATGATTTGCCATTTTAGCCCACATTAGCAGGCATTGTTGGGCACAGTGTTCATTCCACCAGCAATAACTGGAGGTAGAACTGCATGGAGTTTGCTGTGTTTGCCTGTGTGATTACGAGTGCTGATGGTTGGAATGGGTGGTATCATGAATGAATGAATGATGAACGGGTTTAATATCCGTTCATCATGATCCATTACACCTCATTTTCTTTCTTCAAACATGCCTACAACATTGTGTAAAAGTATCATAAAGTCCCCCAAACATTTTTACCACATTCCTCTAAAAACAGAGCCACCTGGCAAGTTTTTACAAGAAGTAAACATGATTTAGTTGAGATAAATAGATAGAACATTTTGTAGTTGTTTTGACACACAAATACTTGTTTAGATTATGCATTTTTCATCTGTTGATTTAGTTTTTTGAATTTCAGGTTGGTAAACAAATGACGTAAAGTACTAATTATATTAAAGTAATGAGATGACAACTCATGGATTTTTGAATGTTAAAATAGATATATTTTCAAGTATAATTTACTAACCAACTGAATATATTTTTTTTTACAGACTATACAGCTGGTCCTCTAGCCCTGTCATCATCTCTGGGCTTATCCTGAATCTCCACGACTTCTTATAAAGTATGTATATTCTTATATAGCATGCAGTAGCTCATACCAATAGGAATAATTCATGATGTCCTAGTGCATCACAGTGTATTATATTTACAGCTATGCTTGCATATTTGTATTGGAAGCAGCCTATGTGTGTGTAGTACAAAGGGCTGTATAAATAGTATAGGGAAAACTCATTGGCGGCTATGTGTCTCATGGGTGATGGTATGACGAGGAAGCAGCCACGGTGATGGTAAAACCTCTTCCAGAGCTACACACACACACACACACACACACACACACACACACACACACACACACACACACACACACACACACACACACACACACACACACACACACACACACACACACACACACACACACACACACACACCACAACCCTTTTCCCCCACCCCTGCGGCAATGACAGTAGCCGCCTGCTGTGGCGTCCCTCCCTGCTCCTCTGAGCTGCAATATTAACATCCTGGCAGAAAATGCTGCGAAGACCTGGGAAGTGCCTCCGACTGCGATATTCCGTGTTACCCCGGTAATCCCTGCACGCCAGACTAGTTTACCGTAGCCTCTAGGCCTATAGCAGCCCAGCCATGCTTATACCTCCTGTTTACCCCCTTGAAAGTGACACACACACAAACACACACACAGTTGAACTACACTTAAATGAGAAGGGTGTAGTACTATTTCACCTGGGTGAATGGCAAATCCCCACACCCCCTCTCAGTAGGATGCACCTCCAAGGCTTGGCAAAGGGTCAGACAATCGGGTTCTAATAGCATTTGTTTTCTTTCAAATACTTCAGTTGGGCTTGCTGTCCCAATTTAACTAATAGAGTAGTCCCAAAAGTGCAAACAAAGCTCATCTGGCACTCTAGTCATGTTCAATGCAACGGTCAAAGTATTTGAAAGAAAACAAACACTATTTGAACCCAAGTCTGGAAAGGGGTGGTAGGTAGCCTAGTGGTTAGCGTGTTGGACTAGTAACAGACAGGTTGCTGGATTGAATCCCTGAGCTGACAAGGTAAACATCTGTAATTTTGCCCCTGAACAAGGCAGTTAACCCACTGTTCCCCGGTAAGCTGTCATTGTAAATAAGAATGTGTTCTTACCTGACTTGGCTAGTTAAATGAAAAAGCATAGGGCTGGTGCAGCATAACTGGCATCATTGCACTATAGTAGAGTACACAGTGCCAGAGAGATAGGTGATGCAATACTATTCTGATCAGTAAAGAGTGAATGTAGTACGGTGAGGCATTGCATCGGTCTGAGAGTCCATGTTATGCTATTGAGAGATTGGCCTCACCACCTCAGCCATAAATTATAGATACAGTCATTATGAAGTGCATTTATCTTGTTAGGGGCCAAGCCATGGCTCTATGTTTTGCTGTAGATTTTCTGCTCTGCTTGTTAAGTAGTCAGGGGGAAGGAGAGGGCCTTGCCAGAAGAGGCTGGCGGGATGATGTCTGCCTGAAAATCGACATAAACTCAGCAAAATAAAAACGTTCCTTTCTCAGGACCCTGTCTTTCAAAGATAATTCATAAAAATTCTAATAACTTCACAGATCTTCATTGTAAAGGGTTTAAACACTGTTTCCCATGCTTGTTCAATGAACCATAAACAATTAATGAACATGCACCTGTGGAACGGTCGTTAAGACACTAACAGCTTACAGACGGTAGTCATTTAAGGTCACAGTTATGAAAACTTAGGACACTAAAGAGGCCTTTCTACTGACTCTGAAAAACACCAAAAGAAAGATGCTCAGGGTCCCTGAGCATGGTCTGGGGCGGTGTGTCACAGCATCACTGGACTGAGCTTGTTGTCATTGCAGGCAATCTCAACGCTGTGCGTTACAGGGAAGACATCCTCCTCCCTCATGTGGTACTCTTCCTGCAGGCTCATCCTGACATGACCCTCCAGCATGACAATGACACCAGCCACACTGCTCGTTCTGTGCGTGATTTCCTGCAAGACAGGAATGTCAGTGTTCTGCCATGGCCAGCGAAGAGCCCGGATCACAATCCCATTGAGCACGTCTGGGACCTGTTGGATTGGAGGGTGAGGGCTAGGGCCATTCCTTCCAGAAAGGTCCGGGAACTTGCAGGTGCCTTGGTGAAAGAGTGAGGTAACATCTCACAGCAAGAACTGGCAAATCTGGTGCAGTCTATGAGGAGGAGATGCACTGCAGTATTTAATGCAGCTGGTGGCCACACCAGATACTTACTGTTACTTTTGATTTAACCCCCCCTTTGTTCAGGGACACATTATTCCATTTCTGTTAGTCACATGTCTGTGGAACTTGTTCAGTTTATGTCTCAGTTGTTGAATCTTATGTTCATACAAATATTTACACATGTTAAGTTTGCTGAAAATAAACACAATTGACAGTGAGAGGACATTTCTTTTTTTTGCTGAGTTTATTTATTGCGGCATTGTCAAGCATAGGAATTGCATAGAAAATGTGTTTGGCTTGCATCAAATGCATTCACACGGACACATACACACATACACACATACACACACAGACACACATACACACACAGACACGCAGACACGCAGACACGCAGACACACAGACACACAGACACACAGACACACAGACACACAGACACACAGACACACAGACACACAGACACACAGACACACAGACACACAGAAACACAGACACACACTAAAAAGAGTATAACGACACCTAGATGTTTTCTGGATCATGTACAGATCATAAGGTCTGACAGGAAACATGTATAGGTCTAAAAAGGGCCTAAAATGGCCACTCATTCAAATAAAATATAATGTTATTAGTCCATACACATATTTAGCTGATGTTATTAGTCACATACACATATTTAGCAGATGTTATTAGTCCATACACATATTTAGCAGATGTTATTAGTCCATACACATATTTAGCAATGTTATTGCGGGTGTAGCGAAATGCTTGTAAAAAACAGTTTGTGATACAAATGTAAAAAGCATGTCAAACATCCTTCCTCCCATGAAGTTTCTACGTGAGAATTGCCAGAACAACTTGAGATATCAAAAATATGTTCCGCTGCCGTTGGCGTGGAATCACCTTCTTCCCTATATAGTGCACTGCTTTTAACTGAAGCCCTATGGAAATTAGTGCACTATATAGGGAATAGCATGCTACTTGGGACGCACATTGGCCCCTGTTCCGTCCATGCCTGTCTGTCATTATGAATGTGCTGCTGTCCGTACTGTAGTTAACTAATGGGAGGTAATGGGAATGAGCTAAATATGGAGTCGTCACTCAAGCAACTGTCCTTCTATCTCTCCTCTGCACTCCTCTCCCACCAAGATATGGAGGGTTTGAGGAAGCAGGAAAAAATGTCTACCACCTATTACACGCCCCCATCTATGCATGAGTTTCAGGTACCCCCACACTGTATCTAAGAGCATACACACACACACACACACACACACACACACACACACACACACACACACACACACACACACACACACACACACACACACACACACACACACACACACACACACACACGAGCACATACACACACACACACAAACATCCACCTTCATCCAACTCCCCATTATCACACACCCTCCCCCTCTCAAAGTGCCAGGTGATCTTGTAGATAGCCCACTATCTCAACAATTACATGATGCAATCAGCCTGCTCAACTTCAGCATATTGTGTAAAGGTGGTGGTCATCTCAAGGTCCAACATTCAATGTAAATCTTCAGTTCAAATGCTCAGGGTATATGAAATGGTCTGTGTTTGTTTGTGTGTGCGTGCGTGTGTGCGTGCCTATATGTACAGACCCTTAAGAAAATATTCAGACCAATTTACTTTTTTCCACATTTTGTTACGTTACAGCCTTATTCTAAAATGTATTAAATACAAAAAAATCCTCAGCAATCTACACACAATACCCCATAATGACAAAGCGAAAACATGCTTTCAGAAATGTTTGCAAATGTAATAAAACTAAAAAACAAAAATACTTACATAAGTATTCAGACCCTTTGCTATGAGACTCTGGTTTGAGCTCAGGTGCATTCTGTTTCCATTAATCATCATTGAGATGTTTCTACAACTTGATTGGAGTCCACCTGCAGTAAATTCAATTGATTGGACATGATTTGGAAACACACCTGTCTATATAAGGTCCCACAGTTGACAATGCATGTCAGAGCAAACACCAAACCATGAGGTCGAAGGAACTGTCCGTAGAGCTCAGAGACAAGATTGTTTTGAGGCACAGATCTGGGGAAGGACACCAAAACATGTCTGCAGCATTGAAGATCTCCAAGAACACAGTGGCCTCCATCATTCTTAAATGGAAGAAGTTTGGAACCACCAAGACTCTTCCTAGATCTGGCCGCCCGACCAAACTGAACAATCGGTGGAGAAGGGCCTTGGTCAGAGAGGTGATCAAGAACATGATGGTCACTCTGACAGAGCTCCAGAGTTCCTCTTTGGAGATGGGAGAACCTTCCAGAAGGACAACCATCTCAGTAACCATGTTCAGAGTGCATATTCAGAGTGGATGTTCAGAGTGCACGTTCAGCGTGCACATTCAGAGTGCATGTTCACAGTGCACATTCAGAGTGCATGGTCAGAGTTAATGTTCAAAGTTAATGTTCAGAGTGCATGTTCAGAGTGCACGAACTGTACGCCTCCACTGATGAGTTGTATGTTGACCAAGCTTACTTTTCCCATCAAGCCAAAATGTCAGATACCTCCAGAGTCAAAGATCATATGGAGAACATAAAGATTTAACTGATAAAGATAACCTACATGAAGATAACCTACATAAAGATAGCATAACATAAATATAACATAACATAAAGATAATCTACATGAAGATCATTTCACATAAATATAACATAACATAAAGATAATGTAACATAACATAAAGATAACATAACATAAAGATAACAGAACATAAAGATAACAGAACATAAAGATAACATAACATAAAGATAAACTAACATAAAGATAACAGAACATAAAGATAAACTAACATAAAGATAACACACTGTACATAAAGATAACACACTGTACATAAAGATAACATGACATAAAGATATCCTACATAAAGATAACCAAACATAAAGACAACCTAACATAATGAAAACATATAGAAAGATAACATAACATAAAGATAAAATAACATAAAGACAACAATCATAAAGATAACATAACATAAAGATAACCTAACATAAAGATAACCTAACATAAAGATAACCTAACATATATATATATAACCTAACATCAAAATAACATGACATATAGATAACCTAACATCAAAATAACATAACATAAAGATAACATAACAAATAGATAACCTAACATCAAAATAACATAACATAAAGATAACATAACAAATAGATAACCTAACATCAAAATAACATAACATAAAGATAACATAACAAATAGATAACCTAACATCAAAATAACATAATATAAATATAACATAACACATATATATAACCTAATATAAAAATAACCTACATGAAGATAACATAACATCAAGATAACCAAACATGAAGATAACTTAATATAAAGATAACATAAAGATAATGTACAATAGGGCTGCACAATATAATTGTGTAACTGACAATCATGGGCAATAACTGTGAATTAAAAAGAAAATTGTCATAATCGTCTTAATATCTTTATTTTATGAGGGGGGATTCTAGTTTATTTGCAAGTAGATAGGTATAGTTTACCCGAAAGCAGTTTTCATTTTTCCATGATGTGGGTAAAGATGATAATCATTTTATGAGCAAAATGGAGCGGTTGTGAGGAGAACACTGGCGTACAGGACACCTAGTCCCTGCAAGGAGCGGGGGCCCATGAGCTCTGGGGCCATTGCACCTGTAATCAATGTCTTGTTTTTGACAGTAACCCTCCAAAAAGTAATTCCTAAATCTTTTTCATTTCCATGTGTACTAGGAGGCTAAGTGTTTGTTTTTTGACCTTGAGGAATGTGACTGATCAAAGCGCCTCAGGACCTCTTGCCGTTGTCAAGGCTACAATGCCGCCAGCGCAATGAGTGTAGCTTACTCAGGTGTTTAAAATCAGATATCAGACCAAGAGCCTAATGCTTCTTAGGTAGCTGTTTTTATGATAATTTTTTTAGAAAACGACCTTTCCGCAGAAGCGATAGTTACAGGGATGGTTAAAAACAGCTTGATTGCCATAGCAACATCAGGGAAACTGGGAAGAAGGGAGCGGTGCTTCAGTTACAGCTGTTCTGCAACAACTTTAATTGAGCCTCTCATTCTCGTTAATTGCCGGCCTCAAATCATTACGGAAAGAGATTAACTGTATAGGAAGTTCTGTGGACAAATTGTCTGGACACTAGACAGCCAATACATTGGCAGGTGCAAACAGATTCTCATCTTTAGCGGACAACAGTTCTTAAGGGCTCAAATTAAAATATATTTTTGCAAGTTTCTTCTAACTGGAGAACTGGTGTTTCAGTTGAGTGGTTGCAATATGAACAGTCCCTTATCTCTGGTATATCTTGTCATGCATCATTCAAGACTTAATTTAAATTGTGTGCAACGCAATGGACATATAATGCACAATGACTCAGGATGACTTCAGAAGACCAGGGGAGTCTCTCAAGTTGGATTTCATTTCATTTACTTTGATTGCAGCCCATTTGTGTAGACTATTAGCCAGTCAAAACCTGCTGAGTTCAACAATAAATAGTGGCTAAATGTAAACTTAAGCTAAGGATTTTCCTCATTGTTAGGCTATTTGATGTGTAATGTTTTATAAAAACTGTATAAATAGCAGCTAAATACTGTATATAGCTATAAGTAGTAGGCTACACTGCATAATGAAACAATCCCTAGTAAGCTAGTGTTTTGAGGATGGACTGACTGTATTATTTGGCATTAATAGACTGGTTTTACAAACAACTTCTATCCAGAGCACAAAGATGGCTCATGTCATGCAGGTTCAGATAGGCTATACAGGAGAGCTGCTGGGGGTTCCAGAGAAACTGCGTTGTGCCAGTGGAGAAGCTTCATTTCCAAAACTTCCCAGCAGTCAAAACAATTTGGGGTGTGAAACTCCATAATGGTCACAGTCCTACAATAGATTTCCAATATCACACCACAGTACCTTTGACCTCCAATCGCTTTGCTACTGTAGCTAGCACCATTAGTGATACTGCTATTACAATAATTCCTAGCTAGCACCATTAGTGATACTGCTATTACAATAATTCCTAACTAGCACCATTAGTGATACTGCTATTACAATAATTCCTAACTAGTACCATTAGTGCCACTTTCATTACAATAATTACTAGCTAGCACCTTTAATGTCACTGCTAATTACAATAATTACTAGCTAGCACCATTAGTGCCACTGCTAATTACAATAATTACTAGCTAGCACCATTAGTGCCACTGCTATTACAATAATTACTAACTAGCACCATTAGTGCCACCTTCATTACAATAATTACTAGCTAGCACCTTTAATGCCACTGCTAATTACAATAATTACTAGCTAGCACCTTTAATGTCACTGCTAATTACAATAATTACTAGCTAGCACCATTAGTGCCACTGCTAATTACAATAATTACTAGCTAGCACCATTAGTGCCACTGCTATTACAATAATTACTAACTAGCACCATTAGTGCCACCTTCATTACAATAATTACTAGCTAGCACCTTTAATGCCACTGCTATTACAATAATTACTAGCTAGCACCATTAATGGCACTGCTATTACAATAATTACTAGCTAGCACCATTAGTGCCACTGCTATTACAATAATTACTAACTAGCACCATTAGTGCCACTGCTATTACAATAATTACTAGCTAGCACCTTTAATGCCACTGCTATTACAATAATTACTAACTAGCACCATTAGTGTCACTCTCATTACAATAATTACTAGCTAGCACCTTTAATGCCACTGCAATTACAATATTTACTAACTAGCACCCTTAGTGCCACTTTCATTACAATAATTCCTAGCTAGCACCCTTAGTGCCACTGTCATTACAATAATTACTAGCTAGCACCATTAGTGCCACTTGCATTACAATAATTACTAGCTAGCACCTTTAATGCCACTGCAATTACAATATTTACTAACTAGCACCCTTAGTGCTACTGTCATTACAATAATTACTAGCTAGCACCATTAGTGCAACTGCTATTACAATAATTACTAGCTAGCACCATTAGTGATACTGCTATTACAATAATTCCTAGCACCATTAGTGCAATGTCATTACAATAATGACTTTCTAATTTACTAAGCACGACAATAATCAGGATGAGGGTGATGGTAACTGTGATGAAGAAGATGATGGTGATGATGAGGATGATGAACAGTAAGAGGATAAAGGAGAGGACAGTGTAGGAGATTGCAGAAAGATCAGTCTCAACTCTCAGAATCTCTTTAAAAGGAACTGCACTGACATCTGGTGGAAACAGAGAGTACTATAGTACAGTCAAAGATGGTGGATAAATGAAGATGACACAAACATGTCGTTAACCATTTGAAAAAAGAGTCACTGTTCCAGTCTGCTTATGGCCAGGCACCACACCCCAATAGGGTAATTTTTGTCAATGAATCACATCTCAATCAGCTTTTTCCAGTAGAATGTAGACACAAATAGAATACTTTTTTGTATTACAATTTTTCTGAAATATTGTATTAAAATGTGCAAATTAGGTGATATTAATGGCCCAAAATGCAACCAAATTGATAAGTAGATGCAAAAATTACATTTTAGCCTGTGGTGCCTGGTGTCTCTCCCATAGGTACTAATGCGATGCCAGCTGGGTCTGGTCTGCTTAGCTCATTGACTGTATATGAACCAGATACCAGCTGGTCTGGTCTGCTTAGTTCACTGACTGTATATAAACCAAATACCAGCTGGTCTGGTCTGCTTAGTTCACTGACTGTATATGAACCAGATACCAGCTGGGTCTGGTCTGCTTAGTTCACTGACTGTATATGAACCAGATACCAGCTGGGTCTGGTCTGCTTAGTTCACTGACTGTATATGAACCAGATACCAGCTTGTCTGGTCTGCTTAGTTCACTGACTGTATATGAACCAGATACCAGCTGGTCTGGTCTGCTTAGTTCACTGACTGTATATGAACTAGATACCAGCTGGTCTGGTCTGCTTAGTTCACTGACTGTATATGAACCAGATACCAGCTGGTCTGGTCTGCTTAGTTCACTGACTGTATATGAACCAGATACCAGCTGGTCTGGTCTGCTTAGTTCACTGACTGTATATGAACCAGATACCAGCTGGTCTGGTCGCTTAGTTCACTGACTGTATATGAACCAGATACCAGCTGGGTCTGGTCTGCTTAGTTCACTGACTGTATATGAACCAGATACCAGCTGGTCTGGTCTGCTTAGTTCACTGACTGTATATGAACCAGATACCAGCTGGTCTGGTCTGCTTAGTTCACTGACTGTATATGAACTAGATACCAGCTGGTCTGGTCTGCTTAGTTCAATTACTGTATATGAACCAGATACCAGCTGGTCTGGTCTGCTTAGTTCACTGACTGTATATGAACTAGATACCAGCTGGTCTGGTCTGCTTAGTTCACTGACTGTATATGAACCAGATACCAGCTGGTCTGGTCTGCTTAGTTCACTGACTGTATATGAACCAGATACCAGCTGGTCTGGTCTGCTTAGTTCACTGACTGTATATGAACCAGATACCAGCTGGTCTGGTCGCTTAGTTCACTGACTGTATATGAACCAGATACCAGCTGGGTCTGGTCTGCTTAGTTCACTGACTGTATATGAACCAGATACCAGCTGGTCTGGTCTGCTTAGTTCACTGACTGTATATGAACCAGATACCAGCTGGTCTGGTCTGCTTAGTTCAATGACTGTATATGAACTAGATACCAGCTGGTCTGGTCTGCTTAGTTCACTGACTGTATATGAACCAGATACCAGCTGGTCTGATCTGCTTAGTTCACTGACTGTATATGAACTAGATACCAGCTGGTCTGGTCTGCTTAGTTCACTGACTGTATATGAACCAGATACCAGCTGGTCTGGTCTGCTTAGTTCACTGACTGTATATGAACCAGATACCAGCTGGTCTGGTCTGCTTAGTTCACTGACTGTATATGAACCAGATACCAGCTGGTCTGGTCGCTTAGTTCACTGACTGTATATGAACCAGATACCAGCTGGGTCTGGTCTGCTTAGTTCACTGACTGTATATGAACCAGATACCAGCTGGTCTGGTCTGCTTAGTTCACTGACTGTATATGAACCAGATACCAGCTGGTCTGGTCTGCTCAGTTCACTGACTGTATATGAACCAGATACCAGCTGGTCTGGTCTGCTTATTTCACTGACTGTATATGAACCAGATACCAGCTGGTCTGGTCTGCTTAGTTCACTGACTGTATATGAACCAGATACCAGCTGGTCTGGTCTGCTTAGTTCACTGACTGTATATGAACCAGATACCAGCTGGTCTGGTCTGCTTAGTTCACTGACTGTATATGAACCAGATACCAGCTGGTCTGATCTGCTTAGTTCACTGACTGTATATGAACTAGATACCAGCTGGTCTGGTCTGCTTAGTTCACTGACTGTATATGAACCAGATACCAGCTGGTCTGGTCTGCTCAGTTCACTGACTGTATATGAACCAGATACCAGCTGGTCTGGTCTGCTTAGTTCATTGACTGTACATGTACTAGAAAAGTCTAGGGTACAGTACAATAATCCCCTTTGCGTCATGGTCTGTGAATGACCTTTCACCTCTCTGCATCCTCTGACCTATGTGATCACAATGACCTAGGTTACTACAGACCATGTAGACACCTTTCCATTACAAATATGACCTGAGTAGCAATATTACACCAGTCTCTTAAGATTGCTTTTTTAGAGGAATCTTGAAAAGGGAATAAAACAGACTAAAACGAAAAGAAGGACAAAATAAATACATATTAAAGACCAGGCAAAGTATTTAGTAACATCAATATGATGTAATGAAGCTAAAATACTAAACTTGTAGGTTAATACAGATTCAGAGAAAGAACTCTTTTTGTTAAATTGCTATATTGTTTGAAGTCAATATAACTTCACAGAATATCCAAAATAATTTTAGGGGATCCTTCTCTGCTAAACTTCTAGGATTCTTACAGCACTAATAAGAGGCTGCGTCTGAGACCGTCGCCATGTGCCTTTGAACTTCAGGAACCCCGATTATGTTGCTGTCTGCTTCAGTGGCCCTGAAACGGCACTGTTAGTTTATGCGGACATTATACACTCATGACACTTGAGACAAAGTAACCACGCTAGTTGTTTGGGGATATAGCTGGGCTGTCTATCTCAAATCTCAAATATCTCAAAATCTCAAATTGGAATCAGATGGTGCAGTATTGCCTTCTGGACACTGGGTGACACTACTCTGTAAGTAAAGCCAGTGGCAAACCTCACCATTGAATAAATTATCAAAGTTGGCCCTCTTACTCCTTTATAGACGAAAGCTGTTTTAACATGAACGTAATCTCCAACACGTGTCTTGCGTGATTTTACAATGTTATGTTCATAAAATCGCTCAGCCACAGCATTTGTTCTTAAATTGTCTGTATTGAGTGATGCCATAGATAACAGGTCTTAGTCGTTTTAAGTCTGAGCCTATTTCGTCTAGACCTGTACCCTTAGTATAGTCCTAATACTCTTAGGTGCAGGGGGCAAGTGATTGGATATGTAGCACCGGGGAGTGGAGGAGGGTGAAGTTGCCCCTAGACGCTGATCTTGGGTCCGTTTTGCATTTAACCCAATGCTTTTAAATATCTTAAACCCTCATTCATTATAGTGTTACTAACTCTGAACATTTGCTGAATCGGCGCACATATCTGATTATTAAACCGATTGCCCATATCAATAAAACGTAATTGATTGAGCTGACCCCACTCTAGGAACTGAGATGGAGATGAGAGGGTAGACAGTGACTAGGCCACTGTCCATGCAAGGACATGGCGGACTATGAATATGTCCACGTTTTATGGCCGTGCTTTATAGCTGTGTGAAGGAAGAATGAATTGCATTGACCCTGGCCAGCCTGGTAGCCGGGACTGTAAATGGATTAGCTCTTGCCAGCGCTCTTTAATTTTACACCACATACATGTTTGGCACTTAAAACGATGGCATGTGCAATGTCAAAAAATGTAAAGTGGGCAAATTGACATTACGGCCTGCCGTGCCGCGGAAGAGCCCATGCGTTTAGTGCACCGTGACCAAAAGTGCCATGGCCGCTTCCTCGCTTTCGGAGTGCTTATATAGGCTAGGTGACGGCCATACCCCTCTCTCTCCCCGACGCTGATGCAATGGCACAAGGTAGCAGATTGTCAAACTGCGGGCGAGTAGCCGCGGAAGGGACATAAACCTAATAATTGGTGCCACAGGGCCAACTATCAGTGCGGCTCCAGAACAGCAATCTGACACGGGCATACATGCGCACTGCAGTTTATAGTCAATTCGAGTCTCCTCCGAAGGAGCCACACGCAGCAGTGACTATTCCGACCTCAGCCTTCTCCAGGTCCTGTTTCCGCCGCAGCCTTTTCCACACGATTTTGGACCAAAACATTGCCGCTGCGTCAGACTCTAACTTCGTCAGGCCCCATCGCTCGGATCCCGCGGAAACCTGGTGTGTCAAGTGAAGGTACGTGTTTTTTCTCTTCTGGGCTGGCGGTCTCCGTGCATGGTGAAAACGTAGTGAGGTGAGCTCTGGGCTCGGTCCATATTATTCCAGTCCATCCTTGCCTGGCCTGTTGACTGCGTCGCGTCTGGTCTTGAGTTCATGATGACAGAATAGCGGTCATGGTTGGAATGACTGGTCCCTTTAATAACACCGTTCTGGCCGGGTGTGCTGTGTTAGGTCCTGCTCCGAGTAGCCTAAGCAAACAGTTGTTTCCATACGATCTGTGTTCAAAAACGTCGCATGCAAGGTGCACGAAAGAGAGTGCATGTCTAAAGCAGAACTCCACTTTAGGCTACACCATATCGTGGAAAGTATCCATTGAATTGATTAACAGGGCAGGGAAGGTAGCAGGGTAGTCTATATCTGACATGCACATAATAAATTGTGAGGCATTTCAGGTGTGAGAATTGTAATGTCCGGGGACCTGCTGCTGATGTGTTGTTGCTCATACGCTGCAGGTGTTTGCACTATTGTGATGTTGTCAGGGAAACTCTGAGCTGCACACCGATCAACACACTGGTTTAGAGGCGTAAATACAAAGTTAAGTGCTCTCACATCGGCTTCTGACCTCACCCCTGAAAACGTGAGAGAAATGCATGACATTGTCATATTTATATGACGGCGATATTATACTGAATGGACAAAGCCTGTTGTCGGAGGAGTGAATGTTGCTGATGCTGTAGCGCAATCATAATATTTACCCTAATTAACATCAGAAATTACATTGGACGCACATCTTCCGTGCACGCGCCACGTACAACTAGACAGACAGGGTACGGGTTCGTCGGGTTATTGGTTGATGACAGACAGTGGTTAGGCTAGCCTAAGGTGCCAAGGGAGGAGTCAACCTGGTCTCAGAGCATTTCGTATTATTCTGTACATAAATCTGAGGCACACTATTTAGTATGGTATATATCAATTTGTGAATGTCCATGATCCATTTCGTATGATACATTATGAATTACAAATTGTATGATAAATACAAATTTGCAAAATGTACAATATGTTACGAATTTGCTACATTTACAATATGTTATGAAATTGCAAACATATGATATGTTACGATTTCAAATGTGTTGTGGCTAACGTTGGCTAGGTGACTAACACTAACGTTAACTAGCTGGCTAATTTTAGCTAAGCTAGGCATTAGGGTTAAGGTTAGGTGTTATAGGTTCAAGGGTTAAGGTTACGGTTAGAGTTAGGGGAAGTGTTAGCTAACATGTTTAAGGTTACGGTTAGAGTTAGTGGAAGTGTTAGCTAACATGCTAAGAAGGTTCAAACTAGATCAAAAGTAGTAGAAAGTTGCAAATGCCCTCATGCTATAGTTGGCCGTGATGAGATTAGAACACACAACCTTTGAGTTACTAGATGTTCGCATTTTACGCCTACCCATCCACCCCAACCAAACACTCTTATTTACTTTTTTTGCCATAAGTAACCGTCTGTCCTATGTACCCATGCCAAATGGAACGTGTCATACTAATTTGACGTCTGGTCTATGAGACAAGGCTGGAAAAGGTGATTCTTCACCCCTGCCATCCATATGAGCACAAAATGTTGAAAATACCTCTTTCAACCAGTTTTGCTCACTGAGAAGCTTGGATCTGCATGTGATGCGACACGAGAATGACGAGCGGCCCATACTTCATATTGTGTGATCATTCAAGACACCGCAACACAGCCCTAGAAAGACTGAGAGCCTTGAGCTGCAGCCTACACATCCCATCATGAAGCCAACTGGGAAGTGTCTCTGGGGCACACGGGATTCTGACTCAGTTTAATTCCCATCCAGATCCAGCCTTGTATATACTCACATTCTCTCTGAACATGCACATGGTTTAGATTTCATGTTGCTGTTGTTTTGCCAACTTGAGTTTGGGTTCGTTTTGTGGTTACGGAGGCATTCACAAGCGAGATCATAATTCAGTAGTCTATTCATCGATCTCAGTTGGCATGGACTAAAGAGTAGGGTTGGAGCACACTATTCTGTTACATTGTATCATTCAATATGTAGCAGGTCACTCAAGTAGTGGGCTTGGTGCTATACACATCCCATCATGAAGCCAACTGGAAAGGGTCTCTGGGGCTATGGCCTACACATCCCATCATGAAGCCAACTGGAAAGGGTCTCTGGGGCTATAGCCTACATATCCCATCATGAAGTCAACTGGGAAGTGTCTCTGGGGCTATAGCCTACACATCCCATCACGAAGTCAACTGGGAATTGTCTCTGAGGCTATAGCCTACACATCCATTCATGAAGTCAACTGGGAAGGGTCTCTGAGGCTATAGCCTACACATCCATTCATGAAGTCAACTGGGAAGGGTCTCTGGGGCTATAGCCTACACATCCCATCATGAAGTCAACTGGGAAGGGTCTCTGGGGCTATAGCCTACACATCCCATCATGAAGTCAACTGGGAAGGGTCTCTGTGGCTATAGCCTACACATCCCATCATGAAGTCAACTGGGAAGGGTCTCTGGGGCTATAGCCTACACATCCCATCATGAAGTCAACTGGGAAGGGTCTCTGTGGCTATAGCCTACACATCCCATCATGAAGTCAACCGACTAGGAAGGGTCTTTATTTCTCTCTCGCTCATATTCTCTCAATCAGCTGCAGTCTACATTATTTATTTCATTGCTAGGGAACATACATTCTTTATTTTCCTAGACACACACAATTTCAATCTATTTCAATCTAGGCACAAATGTGCATTTTATGACAGTTACTCAAGCAATTAAAAGGGATGCTTCCCATACCTTTTATATTAGTTACTCAACCATATAGGCTTACCTAAACCATTTGTTAGCTTGACTATTTCCAACAATACGCTTTGTAGCAACACTAGGCAGTTAAGACGATGAAATGGTCCCTCTGTGGAGAGGACAGCGAAACTCAACGCCTTTGCCCTTTGGACAACTAGCCTAATGCATCATTAATGCTTATCTAATACAGTGAAGCTTCGCAAATGGAAGCAAATTGATTGGGTAAGTAGCCTTAATCCCTCACTGAATAAGTAAACAGACAAATATTGTGGTAACAGATACCGTCATTATTAGCAGTCCGTTATCCCTGGCACGCAGGCGGTAGCACCATATTGAGGCCAGTCTTGAGATATGCCTATTATTGGGCTTCGATAGACAATGGCTCTCATTTGTTCTCCGCAGCCAGGATAAACATGTAAATCCAGTAGGCCTGGATTTACAGGCCTACTGATGAAGTTGTAATATGAGTGTAGTCTAATACATGTTTTAATAAAGTGTTTAATAACACCATTAGCAATCATATAAATTGCTGTTCTATCTTTATAATTTTGTAAAAACAAACCTATTTTGATGGAATGGAAACTCTCTCTCCTTCTCTCTCGCTCTCGCTCTCTTCGGTTTTTAATTCAGACCTTAATCCACTCATCCATAGCTTCCTTCCACTTTCTGTCGATTTTCATTTTGAGACTAATCACTGAGGTTAGATGGGGTGGCATAAGGTTAGATGGGGTGGCATGAGGGTAGATGGGGTGGCATAAGGTTAGATGGGGAGCATGAGGGTAGATGGGATGGCATGAGATTAGATGCGGTGGCATGAGGTTAGATGGGGTGGCATGAGGTTAGATGGAGTGGCATGAGGGTAGATGGGGTGGCATGAGGGTAGATGAGGTGGCTTGAGAGTAGATGGGGTGGCATGAGGGTAGATGGGGTGGTATGAGGGTAGATGGG
This sequence comes from Salvelinus fontinalis, assembly GCF_029448725.1. Taxonomy (NCBI): domain Eukaryota; kingdom Metazoa; phylum Chordata; class Actinopteri; order Salmoniformes; family Salmonidae; genus Salvelinus; species Salvelinus fontinalis. The sequence goes on from NC_074691.1 coordinate 31,458,133, forward strand.
GTGGCATGATGTTAAATGGGGTGGCATGAGGTTAGATGGGCTTTCAACAGTCCACAGTCACACAATCTGGATCAAATGACCAGGAACAATGATCTTCGAGGCTCACAGTTGGTTTTTTCCTAACAGTTAGTTTTGTCCCTGTGCCTTACATTGCTTTCTGAGCCACCATGCATCAGCCAAGAAGATTTCTCTTCAAACATCAGTTAGATTGTTTCCTCCGTTTGTTTCCGAGCCTGTCTCCAAGCCTGCCTGTCCTCTGTACAGTGACGATTTTAGCATGTAAATCTTGGTGGGGCAACAAAAAAAAGTGGGATGCATGCCAGCAAAGCCACAACACAACACTAAACAATACATTTAATTGCACTATAATGGTGACAAATGGCCTACATAAAGCTGTCCCAACAGCTGTCCCAACATCTTACCAATGCTACACCTGGCTATCAGCAAAGCCTTGTCTGGCAGCGAAAAAGTTCATTCAGCCTCATTTACTTCCTTTTAAAAAAACATAGCTGATATGGTTGACTTGCTTAAACAAATGTGGATTCTACTGATAATTAGGATGTACAAACTATGGCATAAGGGGACGACAAGTGGATAAGAGGCAATCCGTAATTTTGATTAAGACATTAATGAGTGAGCTAGGACAGACGTAGTCAATATAACTATTTGTTCAGCACTTTTGAAATGTACAGTGACAGAATTCAGAATGGGCCGTTCTTACAGTGTTCTCCCTGTATACTAATTTAGATCCGTAGGATAAATAAATGGGGCATATAAGCAGACAATGAAAGCTCTTAAAATATTAAATGATTACATTTCTCTAAAACAGGTTATAGGCTACATGTGCACCACCAAGTCAGAACAGTAGACAAAACTAAGAGGGGTAAATAGACCAAATTATTAGGGTGAGGCACCTGGTCTACTAACATCTTACTACATAACATACACTCAGTATTACTTTCTTAGGTACAGTACACATTATCTCCCTGGCATATTACATACATACAATACATTTTTGAACTCACCTTGTTGTGCTGTGCTCACTTGAACAGAACGGTGGTGTTGCGGTCCTTCGTGGGCAAATTTTGTCATCAAAGTCTGGCATTCTCTGGATTTATGGTTCTTTCAAAACAACTGGGAACTCTGAAAAAAACTAGGTTGAATCATGATGACGTCAATGATCTTCAATTTGCAATTCCGAGTTGGATGACTGTTCAAAACGTATTTTCCCAGTCGGAGCTCGTTTATTCCCGACTTCCCAGTTGTCTTGAACTCACTGAAGTCAGATATTGCAGTTCCGAGTTAACAGTTGTTTTGAGCTCAGCACAAATCATGCTTCATTGACAGCATGGCCAATGTTGAATCTTTCTCATTTTAAACTTGGAAAAGAGACCCTTAATCCCAGATTTGGGAACACACAGCTTGTCACTGATTCCTTCCAAACCACTCATTGTTAAATTTGCAGTTCCCAACTTGTGCAATGTTTATGTCCAATGGCTGATGAGCACCGATATGTTTTATCTGTAATTTCTCTTCATTACTTCTCTTCATATGACAAGGATTAAAAAGGATTTGCCAGTAGATTGTTGACTTGATTCATGATGATGACTGATAGCTAAGATTTTGAAAGTATGATGTTGATATGATCAGTCCAATCAAGGCTACGGTAGATATAACGTGATTTGACGTCATTTTATCTGTGGCCAATGACCTTGAGCCTTCTTGGATGGGCACTTCTAATGTAACTCTATGGCAACACCCAAAGGGCTAAAATTTCCGAGGTCTACCCTTAGACTTGGCGGTGACGTAGTGTCCCCATGAGTGACAGAACACTGAGCCAATCTCGGCGCAATGCTCCATATTTTCTGCTGGCTTGCCCCACCACCACCACAGAAAGCACTGAGCTAGGCTGAAACACCTGTATTTTGGAGCAGCCTTACTCAAGAAAACAAAAAAGAGACTATGTTTGTAACGGGCTTTATTAACTCAATGATATATATACATATATATTGCTAAAAATGTGGTACTCAAAACAGGTGGGTCGCACTGCCTCTGTAGAACTTAACTAAACTGGTACCTTGTCATTAGCACACGAAGATACTTGGTTCATTTCAAGCATCATAGTGCCGATTACATTACAGAAAAAAAAGTGCTATCTAGAATCTAAAAGGATTATGTAGTTGTCCCCATAGGAGAACCCTTTGAAGAACCCCTTTCGATTCCAGGTAGAACCCTTTTGAGTTCCGTGTAAAACCCTTTACACAGAGGGTCTACATGGAATCAAAAAGGGTTCTCCTATAGGGACAGCCGAAGAACTCTTTTGGAGTGTATGCCGTGTTTGACTCAATGTGTATTGCCTTGATATAGGCTAAGTATACATCCGTTTTACATACCACTGTTTGCCCAGATATCTTAGCCTAGATCCCTTTCTCAACACTGGAGGGATGACATGAGAGCTGAATAGAGAAAAAGCAGAAAACAAACACTGTTTGATGGTGCGTTCCCAGTTTACATGCCTCATATTACACAAATAAAGGCCCTGGGAGGGTGAGAGAGCGTCACTGGTAGCTTCAGTAATGCCGCCAGGCAAGGAAGGATGTTAGCATTGTTTATACTCCCAGCTGTGTATTGCTTTCCAATTCCATTTATGCAGTCAATAGGGCCATGCTGTAAACAACAGGACGTGCTGCTTTTCTGCTCTGACAACTCTTTAAAACTCTTTAAAAATATAATCCTATTTTCTGTCTGCGTGTGTGTGTGTGTGTGCCTTCGTACTCACCTATGTGTGCACGTGTGAATTTAAGTGTTTGTGTACAGTACCAGTCAAAAGTGTGGACACACCTACTCATTCCAGGGTTTTTCTTAATTTTTACTATTTTATACATTGTAGAATAATAGTGAAGACATCAAAATTATGAAAGAACACATATGGAATCATGTAGTAATCAAAAAAGTGTAAAACAAATAAAAAATATATTCTATATTTGAGATTCTTCAAAGTAGCCACTCTTTGCCTTGATGACAGCTTTGCACACGCTTGTCATTCTCTCGACCAGCTTCATATACACATAACATAAACTTACATAACTAAACGTAAACTCACGGACAGGAAACAGACGACATCAAAATAAACGAACAGCCAAACAGTCCCGTATGGTACATACATTCGACGACACAGGAGACAATCACCCACAAACAAACAGTGAGAACACCCTACCTAAATATGACTCTTAATTAGAGGAGAACGCAAAACACCTGCCTCTAATTAAGAGCCATACCAGGCAACCAAAACCAACATAGAAACAGATAACATAGACTGCCCACCCAAAACATATGCCCTGACCTAAACACATACAAAAACAACATAAAACAGGTCAGGACCGTTACAGAACCCCCCCCTCAAGGTGCGAACGCCGGGCGCACCAGCACAAAGTCCAGGGGAGGGTCTGGGTGGGCAGTTGACCACGGTGGTGGCTCCGGCTCTGGACGCTGTCCCCACACCACCATAGTCACTCCCCGTTTCTGTCTTCCCCTCCCAATGACCACCCTAAAACTAACATCCCCTAAATAAACGGCCAGCACCAGGAGAAGGGGCAGCACCGGGACAAGGGGCAGCACCGGGACAAGGGGCAGCACCGGGAAAAGGGGCAGCACCGGGACAAGGGGCAGCACCGGGACAAGGGGCAGCACCGGGACAAGGGGCAGCACCGGGACAAGGGGCAGCACCGGGACAAGGGGCAGCACCGGGACAAGGGGCAGCACCGGGACAAGGGGCAGCACCGGGACAAGGGGCAGCACCGGGACAAGGGGCAGCACCGGAACAAGGGGCAGCACCGGGACAAGGGGCAGCACCGGGACAAGGGGCAGCACCGGGACAAGGGGCAGCACCGGGACAAGGGGCAGCACCGGTACAAGGGGCAGCACCGGGATAAGGGGCAGCACCAGGACAAGGGGCAACACCGGGACAAGGGGCAGGTCCCGGCTGATATACTCAGGCAGATCCTGACTGAACGGCTCTCGACGCTCATGGCTGGCTGACGGCTCTCGACGCTCATGGCGGGCTGACGGCTCTCGACGCTCATGGCGGGCTGACGGCTCTCGACGCTCATGGCGGGCTGACGGCTCTCGACGCTCATGGCGGGCTGACGGCTCTCGACGCTCATGGCGGGCTGACGGCTCTCGACGCTCATGGCTCTCTGACGGCTCTGGCTGCTCATGGCTCGCTGGCGGCTCTGGCAGATCCTGTCTGGTTGGCGGCTCTGGCAGATCCTGTCTGGTTGGCGGCTCTGGCAGATCCTGTCTGGTTGGCGGCTCTGGCAGATCCTGTCTGGCGGGCGGCTCTAGCGGCTCCTGTCTGGCGGGCGGCTCTAGCGGCTCCTGTCTGGCGGACGGCTCTGTAGGCTCATGGCAGACGGGCGGCTTTGCAGGCTCATGGCAGACGAATGGCTCAGACGGCGCTGGGGAGACGGATGGCTCAGATGGCGCTGGGGAGACGGATGGCTCAGATGGCGCTGGGGAGACGGATGGCTCAGATGGCGCTGGGGAGACGGATGGCTCTGGCCGGATACGGCGCACTGTAGACCTGGTGCGTGGTGCCGGAACTGGAGGCACCGGGCTAAGGATAAGCACCTTCCTACTAGTGCGGGGAGCAGGGACAGGGCACACTGTACTCTCAAAGCCCACTCTATACCTGATGCGAGGTACCGGCACTGGTGACACCGGGCTGAGGACAAGCACATCAGGATTAGTAGGGGGAGAAGATACAGTGTGTACAGGGCTCTGGAGACGCACAGGAGGCTTAGTGCGTGGTGCCGGAACTGGAGGCACCGAACTGGATACACGCACTACAGAGAGAGTGCGTGGAGGAGGAACTGGGCTCAGGAGACGCACTGGTAGCCTAGTGCGTAGTATAGGCACTGTAGGTACTAGGCTGGGGCGGGGAGGTGGCGCAGGAAATACCGGACCGTGGAGGCGTACTGGCACTCTTGAGCATTGAGCCTGCCCAACCCTACCTGGTTGAATGCTCCCGGTCACCCGACCAGTGCGGGGAGGTGGAATAACCCGCACCGGCCTATGTAGGCGAACCGGGGAAACCATGCGTAAGGCAGGTGCCATGTATGCCGGCCCGAGGAGACGCACTGGGGACCAGACGCGTTGAGCCGGCCTCATGACACCTGGCTCAATACCCCATCTAGCCCTGCCAGTGCGGGGAGGTGGAATAACCCGCACTGGGCTATGCACTCGTACAGGAGACACCGTGCGCTCTACTGCATAACACGGCGCCTGCCCGTACTCCCGCTCTCCACGGTAAGCCTGGGAAGTGGGCGCAGGTCTCCTACCTGCCCTTGGCCCACTACCTCTTATCCCCCCCCAAGAAATTTTTTGGTGTTACTTACGGGCTTTTTGGGCTTCCGTGCCAGACGCGGTCCCTCATAACTCCGGTTCCTCTCTCCGGTAGCCTCTACTCTCCTCAGTGCCTCCAGCTCGGCTTTCGGACGGCGATATTCTCCCGGCTGTGCCCATGGACCTCTCCCGTCCAATATTTCGTCCCAAGTCCAGGAGTCCTTGTTGCCCTGTCGAGCTTTCCCTTGCCGCTTGGTCCTAATTTGGTGGGTGATTCTGTAAGGGCTGTCTCTCTCCTCATCCTCGGACGAGGAGAGGAGAGAAGGATCATCAGACCAAAATGCAGCAGTAGGGAAATAGGCCATCTCTTTATTTGAAAAAAACTATGATGGCAACACGAAAAACAAAACACTTTCAAATATACAAAACAAGAAATTGACGTTGACGAAACCTGAACATAAACTTACATAACTAAACGTAAACTCACGGACAGGAAACAGACGACATCAAAATAAACGAACAGCCAAACAGTCCCGTATGGTACATACATTCGACGACACAGGAGACAATCACCCACAAACAAACAGTGAGAACACCCTACCTAAATATGACTCTTAATTAGAGGAGAACGCAAAACACCTGCCTCTAATTAAGAGCCATACCAGGCAACCAAAACCAACATAGAAACAGATAACATAGACTGCCCACCCAAAACACATGCCCTGACCTAAACACATACAAAAACAACATAAAACAGGTCAGGACCGTTACAATGCGAGTGTAGTGAAATGCTTGTGCTTCTAGTTCCGACAATGCAGTAATAACCAACGAGTAATCTAAGCTAACAATTTCACAACTACCTTATACACACAAGTGTATAAGAATATGAAGAATATGTACATAGAGATATATGAATGAGTGATGGTACAGAACGGCATAGGCAAGATGCAGTAGATGGTATTGAGTACAGTAAATACTTAAGAGATGAGTAATGTAGGGTATGTAAACATATAAAAGTGGCATCGTTTAAAGTGGCTAGTGATACATTTTATACATACATTTTTCCATTATTAAAGTGGCTGGAGTTGAGTCAGTATGCTGGCAGCAGCCACTCAATGTTAGTGGTGGCTGTTTAACAGTCTGATGGCCTTGAAATAGAAGCTGTTTTTCAGTCTCCCGGTCCCTGCTTTGATGCACCTGTACTGACCTCGCCTTCTGGATGATAGTGGGGTGAACAGGCTGTGGCTCGGGTGGTTGTTGTCCTTGATGATCTTTATGGCCTTCCTGTGACATCAGGTGGTGTAGGTGTCCTGGAGGGCAGATAGTTTGCCCCCGGTGATGCGTTGTGCAGACCTCACTACCCTCTGGAGAGCCTTACGGTTGTGGGCGGCGCAGTTACCGTACCAGGCGGTGATACCACCTGACAGAATGCTCTCGATTGTGCATCTGTTTGTGCTTTTGGTGACAAGCCGAATTTCTTCAGCCTCCTGAGGTTGAAGAGGCGCTGCTGCGCCTTCTTCACCACGCTGTCTGTGTGGGTGGACCAAGTTTGTCCGTGATGTGTACGCCGAGGAACTTAAAACTTACTACCCTCTCCACTACTGTCCCGTCGATGTGGATAGGGGGGTGCTCCCTCTGCTGTTTACTGAAGTCTACGATCATCTCCTTTGTTTTGTTGACGTTGAGTGTGAGGTTATTTTCCTGACACCACACTCCGAGGGCCCTCCTCTGTAGGCCGTCTCGTCATTGTTGGTAATCAAACCTACCACTGTAGTGTCGTCTGCAAACTTGATGATTGAGTTGGAGGCGTGCATGGCCATGCAGTCGTGGGTGAAAAGTGAGTACAGGAGAGGGCTCAGAACGCACCATTGTGGGGCCCCAGTGTTGAGGATCAGCGGAGTGGAGATGTTGTTACCTACCCTCACCACCTGGGGGCGGTCCGTCAGGAAGTCCAGTACCCAGTCGCACAGGGCGGGGTCGAAAGCCAGGGTCTCGAGCTTGATGACGAGTTTGGAGGGTATTATGCTGAGCTGTAGTCGATGAACAGCATTCTCACATAGGTATTCCTCTTGTCCAGATGAGTTAGGGCAGTGTGTGCAGTGTGGTTGAGATTGCGTCGTCTGTGGACCTACTGGGGCGGTAAGCAAATTGGAGTGGGTCTAGGGTGTCAAGTAGGGTGGAGGTGATATGGTTCTTGACTAGTCTCTCAAAGCACTTCATGATGACGGAAGTGAGTGCTACGGGGCGGTAGTCGTTTAGCTCAGTTACCTTAGCTTTCTTGGGAACAGGAACAATGGTGGCCCTCTTGAAGCATGTGGGAACAGCAGACTGGGATAAGGATTGGTTGAATATGTCCGTAAACACACCATCCAGCTGGTCTGAGGACGCGGCTGGGGATGTCGTCTGGGCCTGCAGCTTTGCGAGGGTTAACACGTTTAAATGTTTTACTCACGTCGGCTGCAGTGAAGGAGAGTCCGAAGGTTTTGGTAGCGGGCCGTGTCAGTGGCATTGTATTGTCCTCAAAGCGAGCAAAGAAGTTGTTAAGTCTGTCTGGGAGCAAGACATCCTGGTCCGCGACGGGGCTGGTTTTCTTTTTGTAATCCGTGATTGACTGTAGACCCTGCCACATACCTCTTGTGTCTGAGCCGTTGAATTGCGACTCTACTTTGTCTCTATACTGACGCTTAGCTTGTTTGATTGCCTTGCGGAGGGAATAGCTACACTGTTTGTATTCGGTCATGTTTCCGGTCACCTTGCCCTGGTTAAAAGCAGTGGTTCGCACTTTCAGTTTCACGCGAAAGCTGCCATCAATCCACGGTTTGTGGTTTGGGAATGTTTTAATAGTTGCTGTGGGTACGACATTGCTGATGCACTTGCTAATAAACTCGCTCACCTAATCAGCATATTTGTCAATGTTGTTGTTTGACGCAATGCGGAACATATCCCAATCCACGTGATCGAAGCAATCTTGAAGCGTGGAATCAGATTGGTCGGACCAGCGTTGAACAGACCTGAGCGCGGGAGCTTCCTGTTTTAGTCTCTGTCTATAGGCAGGGAGCAACAAAATGGAGTCGTGGTCAGCTTTTCCGAAAGGAGGGCGGGGGAGGGCCTTATATGCGTTGCGGAAGTTAGAATAACAATGATCCAGGGTTTTACCAGCCCTGGTAGCACAATCGATATGCTAATAGAATTTAGGGAGTCTTGTTTTCAGATTTGCCTTGTTAAAATCCCCAGCTACAATGAATGCAGCCTCAGGATATGTGGTTTCCAGTTTACATAGAGTCAAATAAAGTTCGTTCAGGGCCATCGATGTGTCTGCTTGGGGGGGAATATATGCGGCTGTGATTATAATCGAAGAGAATTCTCTTGGTAGATAATGCGGTCGACATTTGATTGTGAGGAAGTCAGGTGAACAGAGGGACTTGAGTTCCTGTATGTTGTTATGATCACACCACGTCTAGTTAACCTGTTTGGCGTGCAAGCCCGACGTCGGTACACTTATGACAACAGCCACTTCAAGTGCAGGGCGCGAAATTCAAAAGATATTTTTTTAAATATTTAACTTTCACACATTAACAAGTCCAATACAGCATATGAAAGGTACACATCTCGTGAATCCAGCCAACATGTCCGATTTTTAAAATGTTTTACAGGGAAGACAAAATATGTAAATCTATTAGCTAACCCCGTTAGCAAAAGACTCCACTTTTATTACTCCATCAGTTTTTGACTCCATCAGTAGCTATCACAAATTCGGCCAAATAAAGATATAAATAGCCACTAACCAAGAAACAACCTCATCAGATGACAGTCTGATAACATATTTATTGTATAGCATATGTTTTTTTTTCGAAAAATGTGCATATTTCAGGTATAAATCATAGTTTACATTGCAGCTACATTCAGAAATTGCACCGAAAGCAGCCATAATATTTACAGACACCAACGTCAAATACCTAATTACTCATCATAAAACATTTCTGAGAAATACATAGTGTACAGCAAATGAAAGACAGGCATCTTGTGATGCCAGACAATATTTCCGATTTATTAAGTGTTTTACAGCGAAAACAAAATGTAGCGTTATTAGCCTAGCACAATAGCCAGAAACACTTGGGCGCCGGCGACTACGACAGATATATGAAACAACATCATAAAATGGGTCTTACTTTTGCTGATCTTTCATCAGAATGTTGAACAAGGTGTCCTTTGTCCAGATGAGTCGTTGTTTGGATTCAGAATGGCAACTTTCTCTCTCCATTTAGCAAGCGCGCTAGCCGGGTTGCACGGATCTCTCCATGTAAACAAACGGAAGAGAACGGAACACGGCAAAACTCCCGAAAAAATTTCAATAATCTGATAAAACTATATTAAAAAACATACTTTACTATGATATGGTGACATGTATCAAATAAAATCAAAGCCGGAAATAATAGTCGCCTATAACGTCAGCAAAACAAAAGGCAACCCCACTGTCCAAATCGCGTTCTTCAGAGTACCGGAAATGAGGTACACGTCATTCCAAGAGGATTTATTCCATCCCAGATCGAGATAATCACCTCATTTCTTCTCTCACAGCCTTCTTGACACCCAGAGGAAGGTGTATGACGTGCATGTATACTAATAGCTCTTGTGCCCATTTATAGGCAGGAAGAGGAAGAGAGCATCGATTTCAGACTTTGAACTTCCGGGTCAGGAAAAGTGCTGCAGAATGAGTTCTGTTTCACTCAGAGAAATAATTCAAACGGTTTTAGAAACTAGAGAGTGTTTTCTATCCAATAGTAATAATAATATCCATATTGTACGAGCAAGAATTGAGTAGGAGGCCGTTTGAAATGGACACATTTTATCAGACTACTCAATACTGCCCCTTGCAGCCATAAGAAGTTAATCATAAGGCATACCCCCCCGCCCCTCTTCTTACCAGAAAGATGCTTGTTTCTGTCGGCGCGATGCGTGAAGAAACCAGGTGGCTGTACCGACTCCGATAGCGTGTCTCGAGTGAGCCATGTTTCCGTGAAGCAAAGAACGTTATAGTCTCTTATGTCTCTCTGGAATGCTACCCTTGCTCGGATTTCATCAACTTTGTTGTCAAGAGACTGGCAATTGGTGAGTAGTATGCTCGGGAGCAGTGCGCGATGTGCCCGTCTCCGGAGCCTGACCAGAAGACCGCTTCGTCTGCCCTTTTTATGGCATCGTTGTTTTGATTCGCTGGCTGGGATCCGATCCATTGACCTGGGTGGTGGGCAAAACAGACGATCCACTTCGGGAAAGTCGTATTCCTGGTCGTAATGATGGTGAGTTGACGTTGCTCTTATATCCAGTAGTTCCTCCCGACTGTATGTAATAAAACCTAAGATTACCTGTGGTAACAATGTAAGAAATATCACGTAAAAAAACAAAATACTGCATAGTTTCCTAGGAACGCGAAGCGAGGCGGCCATCTCTGTCGGCGCCAGAAGTATGTCACAACCCTACCTTTTCAAAACACAGCTGATTGGCTCAAACACATTAAGAAGGAAAGAAATTCCACAAATTAACTTTTAACAAGGCACACCTGTTAATTGAATGCCTTCCAGGAAGCTGGTTGAGAATGCCAAGAGCTGTCATCAATGAAAGGGTCGCTCCTTTGAAGAAGCTCAAATAGTTCAACACTTTTTGGTTACTACAGGATTCCATTTGTGTTATTTCATAGTTTTGATGTCTTCACTATTATTCTCCAATGTAGAAAATAGTAAAAAATAAATAAAAAAAACCTTGAATGAGTAGGTGTGTCCAAACGTTTGACTGGTACTGTATGCTTGCTCACCTTAGTCCACCTTAGTGGACGTAACCAGAAGTCCAGAAGTCCCCACAAAAATAGTAATTAAACAAAAATTTGACCAACTGGGGACATTTTGTGAGTCCCCATGAGGTCAAATGTTATTTCTAGGGGGTTTAGGGTTAAGGTTAGAATTAGTGTTAGGGTTATTATTACGGTAAGGGTTAGGGTTAGGAGCTAGGGTTAGTTTTAGGGTTAGGTTAGGAGCTAGGGTCAGGTTTAGGGTTAGGGTTAAGGTTAGAATTAAGATTAGGGTTAGGGGTTAGGGAAAGTAGTTATTTGAATGAGACTGAATTGTGTGTCCCCACAAGGTTAGTTGTACAAGACTGTGTGTGTGTGTGTGTGTGTGTGTGTGTGTGTGTGTGTGTGTGTGTGTGTGTGTGTGTGTGTCCCCACACACTGATCTAGAGAGGGTCATGGAACAATCCCTGCATGTCCAGTAGTGGCATTTCACTGCCATTTTTTCTCCAAGGCTGGCATTTGGTGTCCGTTTTCTCTCTGTCCCTTCACCTTCTGTCCTTGTCTTTTGAAGATGGTGGCAAAGAGAGATGAGGAATGACGGAAGAGCATCATCAAGACCCTCTGACCTTTGATGTGTGGCGGAACATTCTTATGATGTTCAATTAGCTTTCAGACAGACGGGTTATAGCCTAGTTGACTAACTCTGAGATTGATTGCATGGTGTGTTTGTGTGTTTGTGTGTTTGTGTGTGTGTGTGTGTGTGTGTGTGCGTGCGTGCGTGCGTGCGTGCGTGCGTGCGTGCGTGCGTGCGTGCGTGTGTTTTGTGTTGTGCGTGTGTTTTGTGTTGTGCGAACATGCGTGCGTGTGTGGTTTCCTTCAGGGTGTCATGAGTAAATCACTGATATTACCTCTACAGGGCAGAATCACTATGGAGACAAGGTAGAAAGCTCTGGGTAAAAATGTTTGCATGTTGTAAGACAGACATAATCACACAGCTAGTCTGGGGGCGGTTTCAATGGTGAAATGTTGCGAGGGACTAGGGAACTCAGCTCAGCTCAGGTTAACTCTGAGCCATGGTGATGTGATATGTACCGTTTTCCAGCAGCTGAAAGAAAAAGACCCCTTACAGGCATGTCTGACTATCTAAATGTCTTTCTGCCTGTCTATCTGTTTGCCTGTCTGCCTGTCTAAATGTCTGCCTGCCTGTCTATCTGTCTGCCTGCCTGCCTGCCTGCCTGCCTGTCTGTCTGTCTGTCTGTCTGTCTGTCTAAATGTCTGTCTGCCTGTCTATCTGTTTGCCTGTCTGCCTGTCTAAATGTCTGCCTGCCTGCCTGTCTGACTGCCTGGCTGACTGCCTGTCTGTCTGCCTGTCTATCTGTTTGCCTGTCTGCCTGTCTAAATGTCTACCTGCCTGCCTGTCTGCCTGCCTGTCTGACTGCCTGTCTGTCTGCCTGTTTGCCTGTTTGCCTGTCTGACTGCCTGTCTACCTAACTGCCTGTCTTAAACAGGTGAATTTCTGAAGAGAGCTCAATTTTTCATGGTCATGTTGAAAAATATCCATGTAAACAGCAGGCATGTTATGTTTAGTAGCTCAAACTAGATCTGGTTCTGTTTAGTTGCTCAACCTAGATCTGAGAAGGGTCTTAACCGCTGCTGCCTAGAGGGACTGGGTCTAAGCCTAGAGGGACTGGGTGTTAGCCTAGAGGGACTGGGTCTTAGCCTAGAGGAACTGGGTCTAAACCTAGAGGAACTGGGTCTAAGCCTAGAGGGACTGGGTCTAAGCCTAGAGGGACTGGGTCTATGCCTAGAGGGACTGTGTCTATGCCTAGAGGAACTGGGTCTTAGCCTAGAGGGACTGGGTCTTAGCCTAGAGGGATTGGGTCTAAGCCTAGAGGGACTGGGTCTTAGCCTAGAAGGACTGGGTCTAAGCCTAGAGGGACTGGGTCTAAGCCTAGAGGGACTGGGTCTAAGCCTAGAGGGACTGGGTCTAAGCCTAGAGGGACTGGGTCTATGCCTAGAGGGACTGGGTCTTAGCCTAGAAGGACTGGGTCTAAGCCTAGAGGAACTGTGTCTTAGCCTAGAGGGACTGGGTCTAAGCCTAGAGGGACTGGGTCTATGCCTAGAGGGACTGGGTCAAAGCATGGAAGGACTGGGTCTAAGCCTAGAGGAACTGGGTCTAAGGCTAGAGGGACTGGGTCTTAGCCTAGTGGGACTGGGTCTAAGCCTAGAGGGACTTGGTCTTAGCCTAGAGGGACTGGGTCTAAGCCTAGAGGGACTGGGTCTAAGCCTAGAGGGACTGGGTCTTAGCCTAGAGGGACTGGGTCTTAGCCTAGAGGGACTGGGTCTTAGCCTAGAGGGACTGGGTCTTAGCCTAGAGGGACTGGGTCTTAGCCTAGAGGGATTGGGTCTAAGCCTAGAGGGACTGGGTCTAAGCCTAGAGGGGCTGGGTCTAAGCCTAGAGGGATTGGGTCTAAGCCTAGAGGGATTGGGTCTAAGCCTAGAGGGACTGGGTCTAAGCCTAGAGGGATTGGGTCTAAGCCTAGAGGGATTGGGTCTAAGCCTAGAGGGACTGGGTCTTAGCCTAGAGGGACTGGGTCTAAGCCTAGAGGGACTGGGTCTTAGCTTGGAGTATGTCCTTTGCTTGTGTTTGTTACTGTCATCTTGTTTACCAGTGATTGTGAACCCATTCCTTTCCTCAGCGCCTGCTGCTCCGACTCTGTTTGTCCCTCCAGGGTTGCTGTCGTTGAGCTGTTGGTTAGCAAGGAGGAGAATCAGTGAGGGTGTGTGTGTGTGTCTGCATACTCAGCTATAAGTGTGTGTGTATGTGCTTTTGCGTGTGCGTGTGTGTGTTTTGGTGCATTTGTGTGTTTTTCTATGTGTGTGTGTGTGTGCATTCATGCGTGCGTGCGTGCGTTTACATGTGTGTTTGTTTTTCTGTCTGTGTGTACATGCGTGCATGTGTGTGTGTGCGTTTGTGTGTGTGTATGTGTGGGAAGTAAAATTCTGTATTTCATATTGCAGTATACCTACTGGTGTATACATATGGTATCATATATCATATCAGTAATGACACACCGTACAATGCCATACAACTGACTATAGTATACTGTAAAAAAGTGAATGCTACCGTAATCGGAATGAATGATATTCATTGATAGGAGGGGTTTGTATTTCACAGTATGTTACTGTAATTACAAGGGATTGGTGCAAACAGGTTGGCTGCTAGGTACGTGTTTACAGGCAATATAGCATATTCATTCATATTTGGTGTTTTATATCACTTGCACTTCTAGAGGCCTCCAAAAGCATCCACACTGGCAGCAACTACAGGGGAAAACATGCCAAAAGAACATGGCAACATGCTCAACCATTTAATGTTCAAGACTTTCTGCTACCCCATTTCAAATTGATTGGGCACTACTACCACATAGGAGTTAGATTTGTAGAGCATGTATAGCCATTTACAAGGCACGCCTCAAATTGTGTTAATGAGCCTGAAACAACAATACCATGCACCTACTAGTGGTCAAAATATTTTTGATGCTCCAAAAATACGGTATGGTACTGTATTCTGTGAGGTAGAATTACAGTACTATTCGAAATAAAGAAATTATTTTCCTGCCCATGTTTTCCCACAATGCACCATCATTTACAGTATGCCACAGTAAAACGTTGATAAATAAATATTACAGTATAATTTACAGTTTTCCCTTACAGTGTTAAGGTGTTAAGTGTTAAGGTGTGTGTGAATCAGGGTTTCCATTTGCCGCCAAATGGCTTTTCGTCAATAAAAAAAGTATGAAAAGCCAATAAATTAAACCTTTTCCAGCTAAAATGACTTGGAGAAAAAAAATCCCATTGCAAAATAAGGCGTTTTATTAATTGATGGAAATACATTTGACCATCATGGTTATTGAGCTATAGATTAATTTGCATAATTTAATTAAATTAAATTAGCCTGTGTGTATTTTCGTTATTTATCATGTATCTTATTCATCCAACTCAACTATCACACGCGCATACCTTACAGAGCTTTATTTTATCAGGATTTATCCTGCAGATCCTCAGCTGGTTGTTGTGCTTTTAAACCCATTCATTGCGCAACAATTCTAAATACAATCACTTGTTAAAAACAGTTTTGGTGCACAATTAAAAAGAGCTACTATTTTTATTCCTCAACTTGTAATTGAAGCTCACCAACCATTCACCATTCAAGTGCAGGCAACAGTCTATCAGTGCATCACCCACCACAACGTGAGCTGTAGGCATGAAAACATACTTAATTATTTGAAACCTGAATGTTTTATTTCATATTATGAGGCATGTCTTCTCTTGCATCAAAGTAGCCTATAGGCAAAATCCAACCATTGAAACATTGAGGCAATTATTTTATAAAGACTTCATAGGTGGCGTGTGAGTTTCATGTTTGGGGAAGCCTACGATTCCTACCATTCTGGATGCCAGTTATGATTTTCATATGAGCATTTTCGTGGAACAGCTTCATTTCAATAATAATGTTTTCGTTTCTCAATCATTGTGATTTGGTACATTTCCGCACAGCAGGCCAGGTACTTTTAAGCGTGCTCAGGCACTATCAGGACAGAGAAACCAGACGCATGCTCACTGCTCACATAGATCACTATCAGGACAGAGAAACCAGACGCATGCTCACTGCTCACATAGATCACTATCAGGACAGAGAAACCAGACGCATGCTCACTGCTCACATAGATCACTATCAGGACAGAGAAACCAGACGCATGCTCACTGCTCACATAGATCACTATCAGGACAGAGAAACCAGACGCATGCTCACTGCTCACATAGATCACTATCAGGACAGAGAAACCAGACGCATGTTCACTGCTCACATAGATCACTATCAGGACAGAGAAACCAGACGCATGTTCACTGCTCACATAGATCACTATCAGGACAGAGAAACCAGACGCATGTTCACTGCTCACATAGATCACTATCAGGACAGAGAAACCAGACGCATGTTCACTGCTCACATAGATCACTATCAGGACAGAGAAACCAGACGCATGTTCACTGCTCACATAGATCACTATCAGGACAGAGAAACCAGACGCATGTTCACTGCTCACATAGATCACTATCAGGACAGAGAAACCAGACGCATGCTCACTGCTCACATAGATCACTCCAAACAAAATACAATGAAAACATCTACAAGTCAATGATGGTTATGAAATAAGCCAAAACTTGTTTCTCACAAGTGTAGCAGATTCTGAACTCTGCAAACAACGTTTCAGCAAACAACATTTCCATACCTAGAATGAGAATGGTAAATGACTGTAATTAATACATTAATACATTAACAGAAATTAATGTAACCAAATGACGGGGATTAATGGTACATTTACTACAGGTGACATACAGTGCATTCGGAAAGTATTCAGACCCCCTTGACCACATTTTCTTATGTTACATCCTTATTCTAAAATGTATTAAATAGTTAAATAGTTATATGCACAGAGATAACGTGACGAGATCCCGAGGCCCATTGTCGTGTCCTTCAACCGTCGCCATCACCTCATGTTTCAGTTTGATAATGCATGGCCCCATGTCGCCAGGATCTGTACACAATTCCTGGAAGCTTAAAATGTCCCAGTCCTTCCATGGCCTGCATACCAGACATGTCACCCCTTGAGCACGTTTTGGATGCTGTGGATCGATATGTACGACAGTGTGTTCCATTTCCCGTGAATATCCAGCAGCTTTGCACAGCCATTGAAAAGGAGTGGAACAACATTCCACAGGCCACAATCAACAGCCTGATCAAGTCTATGCGAAGGAGATCTGCATGAGGCAGATGGTGGTCACACCAGATACCGACTGGTTTTCTGACCCACACCCCTACCTTTTTATTAAGGTATCTGTGACCAACAGATGCATATCTGTAGTCCCTGTCCTGTAAAATCCATAGATTAGGGCCTAATGAATTTATTTCATTTGACCTATTTTCTTATATGAACTGTGGAGCTTTGTTGAGTTCTTGGTCACCTCCCTGACCAAGGCCCTTCTTCCTTGATTGCTCAGTTTGGCTGGGCAGCCAGCTCTAGGAAGAGTATTGGTGGTTCCAAACTTCTTCCATTGAAGAATGATGGACACTAATGTGTTCTTGGGGACCTTCAATACTGCAGAAATGTTTTGGTACCTTTCCAATGATCTGTGCCTCCACACAAACCTGTTTCGGAGCTCTACGGCTCTTTAGAATGGTTTTTTCCTGCTAATTGCATTTTGGAAAATTTTGGATTTTTATTTTTTTTTGCTTCATTACATGAGTTGACATGTTTTGTTAAGATTAATTACCATAATCTAAAGTAAATGTGATTTCTGACATTCTGAACACGGTGGGTGGACGGTAAATTCTAATTTTCCTAGTCAGGTTGTACAGCGTCACTTTTTCCTAATGAAAACCCTGGTGTGTGTGTGTTTGTGCGTGTGTGTGTTTGTGTGTGTCTGTGTGTGCAGGCGTTTCCTAAGCTGTCCCTCATACCATTACATCATCATCATACCATCACGGTCACCTAATCATCCTCAGCTTACAATTGGCTCTTTCATCCCACTCCTTTCCCCTATAACTATTCCCCAGGTCTTTGCTGTAAATGAGAATGTGTTCTCAGTTAACTTACCTGGTAAAATAACGGTAAAATAAAAATCGTAAAATAGAAAATGCCCATGAGGGATGCCACTGTTCCAGCTATGAAGTGGGTATTGTGACATGGTCCGCTCTAAGGAGGGCATCCAGAAACAGACCCTGTACATGCATTTGTGTGTGAGTGCATGCACATGAGTGTTTGTGTGTAAGTGTGTAAAGGAGAGGGGACTTGGCAGGCCCAGTGATCCCAGGTGATGCTTCTTCCACAAGGAACTGATTACTCAAGGACATGCAACCTCCAATACCTTTTTTAGGTCTTTTATAGTTTGTCATAAACCTACACTGCTGAGGGAGTCACTGCAAGGCAGGCTAGCTGAGTATCCAGGATTAAAGCAGGCTCCCTAACCCTGTAGCTGAGTATCCAGGATAAACACAGCCTCCCTAACCCTGTAGCTGAGCATCCAGGATTAAAACAGGCTCCCTAACCCTGTAGCTGAGTATCCAGGATAAAAACAGGCTCCCTAACCCTGTAGCTGAGTATCCAGGATAAAAACAGGCTCCCTAACCCTGTAGCTGAGTATCCAGGATTAAAACAGGCTCCCTAACCCTGTAGCTGAGTATCCAGGATAAACACAGCCTCCCTAACCCTGTAGCTGAGTATCCAGGATAAACACAGCCTCCCTAACCCTGTAGCTGAGTATCCAGGATAAACACAGCCTCCCTAACCCTGTAGCTGAGTATCCAGCATAAAAACAGGCTCCCTAACCCTGTAGCTGAGTATCCAGGATAAAAACAGGCTCCCTAACCCTGTAGCTGAGTATCCAGGATTAAAACAGGCTCCCTAACCCTGTAGCTGAGTATCCAGGATAAACACAGCCTCCCTAACCCTGTAGCTGAGTATCCAGGATAAACACAGCCTCCCTAACCCTGTAGCTGAGTATCCAGGATAAACACAGCCTCCCTAACCCTGTAGCTGAGTATCCAGGATAAAAACAGGCTCCCTAACCCTGTAGCTGAGTATCCAGGATAAAAACAGGCTCCCTAACCCTGTAGCTGAGTATCCAGGATAAACACAGCCTCCCTAACCCTGTAGCTGAGTATCCAGGATAAACACAGCCTCCCTAACCCTGTAGCTGAGTATCCAGGATAAACACAGCCTCCCTAACCCTGTAGCTGAGTATCCAGCATAAAAACAGGCTCCCTAACCCTGTAGCTGAGTATCCAGGATAAACACAGCCTCCCTAACCCTGTAGCTGAGTATCCAGGATAAACACAGCCTCCCTAACCCTGTAGCTGAGTATCCAGGATAAACACAGCCTCCCTAACCCTGTAGCTGAGTATCCAGCATAAAAACAGGCTCCCTAACCCTGTAGCTGAGTATCCAGGATAAAAACAGGCTCCCTAACCCTGTAGCTGAGTATCCAGAATAAACACAGGCTCCTTAACCCTGTAGCTGAGTATCCAGGATTAAAACAGGCTCCCTAACCCTGTAGCTGAGTATCCAGGATAAAAACGTGGTTATTTTTAGGTTTTTAAACGACTAATTGCCCCGATCGGTTAAATGATTTGAATTCCATTCAGTTCAGTTTTTTTCTGTGAGCTCGATGCGCAGTTTCTTTATAGACAAATGAGATGAAGCCTGAACTGTGCAATGTAGTAGGGAGTTGTAGTTTCCAACAGGCCAATTTTCTACGTAGTTTAGCACAGAAAATATGGTAATTAACTACATAACCATAATACATTGCGCGCCTGCTTAAACTTGGCCGGTCTGTGGGAAGAGAAGAGAGAACAGGCGATCGAGAGGAATAGAAAGCGGTTGCTTCACTAGCATGAAAATACATGTGATTGATTGTTGTGATTGACATGTGATTGATAGTCTAAGTGATTGATAGTTGGCATTTAGCAGTCATAAAAGTATGCCCTATTTACTTTGAAGAACTATTAAAATTGTAATTTTGTCAGATAGTCATCAGCTCGAAAGAGATGAGATGATGGCTTTGAATGAAATAATAAAGTACTCAAATAAAACAAATATTTTATTAAAATGTTAATAAATTATAACAACCTCATATAGCCCAGTGGTGGACTAAACCATCCTCCCTCCATCC
This sequence comes from Salvelinus fontinalis, assembly GCF_029448725.1. Classification (NCBI taxonomy): domain Eukaryota; kingdom Metazoa; phylum Chordata; class Actinopteri; order Salmoniformes; family Salmonidae; genus Salvelinus; species Salvelinus fontinalis. The sequence continues at coordinate 31,477,994 of NC_074691.1, forward strand.
AGGTTCAGAGATAGAGAGATGGATGGATAGGATGATTAAACTGAAGGAGAGGCAGATGGGTGGGGAGGGATGAGGCAGTAAATGGGACAGTTGTGATGCAGGACCCCAGTCCAATAGAAAACACGACCATATGCCTGGCCTTTACCATACTATATTGACAATGGCCCAAATCCACTCCTGCAAAACACACACACACACACACACACACACACACACACACACACACACACACACACACACACACACACACACACACACACACACACACACACACACACACACACACACACACACACACACACACAAACTCTTGCATGCACACACAAACACATGCATGCACACACTTACTCACACACACTCTCTCTCAGGAAAACACAAGCGTGAAAGTATGAGCTAAGCTGACAGAATGAGCACATTTCACACATTTCGCGGCGGAGTGTTTACACGACAGGCCTCTCTCTGTGTGGGGAGAGTCACTGCCATGTCAAGTCCTACTAGGCTGTGTTCCAAATGGCACTCTATTTAATACTGTATGTAGTGCATTACTTTTCACCAGGGCCCATACGGTTGTGTTCAAATGAGGTGCACTATATAGGGATTACATTTGGGGATGTAGACCCTAGTCTATGTCCTCCTGAGGGCACATAAATGCCCTCATGACAGATCTTCATTGAAACACCTGATCTAGGTGACGGTAATATGTATTAATTGAAACACCTGATCTAGGTGACGGTAATATGTATTCATTGAAACACCTGATCTAGGTGACGGTAATATGTATTCATTGAAACACCTGATCTAGGTGACGGTAATATGTATTCATTGACACGGTGTGCGTCCTAAATCACATCCTACTCTCTGTATAGTGCAATCATTTTTTACTAGGGCCCTCAAAGTAGTCCACTAAATAAGGTATAGGGTGTAATTTAGGACATGTGATGTTACCAGATTCAGGGCACGGTCATGAGCATACGTTGACACAGTGATACCAGATACAGGACATGAATATGGGCATCCTAGTGGCTGTTGGGACATCCAGGGTTCAGCCATGGTCCCCAGCCAGGGATAGAGCTGGACTCTGATGAAAGAGAGCCTTTATCTCTATCTGGCAGGGTTAATTAGGTCACTGTGGTGCCAGCCATCCAGCCATGCGTCCTAGGGGCTGAGGGTAAAGGCTCTCTCTCGCTCTCTCTGTGTGTGTGTGTGTGTGTGTGTGTGTGTGTGTGTGTGTGTGTGTGTGTGTGTGTGTGTGTGTGTGTGTGTGTGTGTGTGTGTGTGTGTGTGTGAGTTCAATGCATTTACTTTCTATGTGTGTTGGTAAGTGTGTGTGTACTGTCTGTGTGTTAATGTGTGTGTGTGAGTGATAGTTAGCGAAGCAGGGTACCTATATGAGAGAATTTGGAGGGATCCCGAGGGATTGGTCTGATTGTGTTTCCCCTGTCCTCAGAATGGAGCATAACAGCACAGACACACACACACACATACACATATATATAAATATATATATATATATATATATATATATATATATATATATATATATATATACATACATACATACACACACACACACACACACACACACACACACACACACACACACACACACACACACACACACACACACACACACACACACACACACACACACACACACACACACACACACACAGAGAGAGAGAGATATACAGAGACACACACACACTGCAGAACATATATGGAATCAGTTAAGTGCACTATGCCCTACCCTGCACCGCCATCACTGACCAGCGAATCCTGAATCCTGAAGGACAGATAAGGACTGCACAACACTGCTGCTGGATTGACCTGATTGGCTGGGGATAAAAGTAGTGATTTTTTATTTTTCTGCCAGCAATCAGACATATCTCCAGCTCAGCCAGCCGTATCCGGGGAGGAGAAGGGTAGGGAGTTGGCCCACATAAGCTTTTCAGCCCCTTGAGTCAGGATACACTGAGATAGAGGGAGAGTGACATGAGAGAGAGAAAGAGAGAGAGAGACAGAGTGACATGAGAGACAGAGTGACATGAGAGACAGAGAGAGAGAGAGAGACAGAGACAAAGACAGAGACAGAGACAGAGACAAAGACAGAGACAGAGACAGAGAGAGAGAGAGAGAGAGAGAGAGAGAGAGAGAGAGGAGAGAGAGAGCATTTAGAGGCATGCTGGGAAGTACTACACTTTGAAACATTTCAGGCTTCATGGTCCTTTCATGGTCATTCTCTTGTTTTCTGGCAAACTGAGTTTGTTTGTTTCCCTTGCCTTTGTTCTCTTAGCAATGCAAGCCAACTGAGGCTAAGGCACCCTCAACCTACTGCTCCCTAGACGTCCTCTTCTCTGTCTCCTCACAGCCATAGCCATCTCTTAGCAATGCGAGCCAACTGAGGCTAAGGAACCCTCAACCAACTGCTCCCTAGACGTCCTCTTCTCTGTCTCCTCACCGCCATAGCCATCTCTTAGCAATGCGAGCCAACTGAGGCTAAGGAACCCTCAACCTACTGCTCCCTAGACGTCCTCTTCTCTGTCTCCTCACCGCCATAGCCATCTCTTAGCAATGCGAGCCAACTGAGGCTAAGGCACCCTCAACCTACTGCTCCCTAGACGTCCTCTTCTCTGTCTCCTCACCGCCATAGCCATCTCTTAGCAATGCTAGCCAACTGAGGCTAAGGTACCCTCAACCTACTGCTCCCTAGACGTCCTCTTCTATGTTTCCTCATGGCCATGGCGAGAAAACAAGAGAAAGAGCTGTGTGTTTTTACCTTTCCTGGGACCATGAAGCCTGAACTGTTTCAAAGAGTATTACTTCCCAGCATGCCTCCAAATATCCATAACTCCTCTCATCTGATCTACAACACTGCTCCTCGTATCCTTAACTCCTCTCATCTGATCTGGAACACTAGTCTTCGTATCCATAACTCCTCTCATCTGATCTACAACACTGCTCCTCGTATCCATAACTCCTCTCATCTGATCTGGAACACTAGTCTTCGTATCCATATCTCCTCTCAACTGATCTGGAACACTACTCCTCATATCCATATATCCATATCTCCTCTCATCTGATCTACAACACTACTCCTCATATCCATATCTCCTCTCAACTGATCTGGAACACTACTCCTCGTATCCATAACTCCTCTCATCTGATCTACAACACTACTCCTCGTATCCATAACTCCTCTCATCTGATCTACAACACTACTCCTCATATCCATAACTCCTCTCATCTGATCTACAACACTACTCCTCGTATCCATAACTCCTCTCATCTGATCTACAACACTGCTCCTCGTATCCTTAACTCCTCTCATCTGATCTGGAACACTACTCCTCGTATCCATAACTCCTCTCATCTGATCTACAACACTACTCCTCGTATCCATAACTCCTCTCATCTGATCTGGAACACTACTCCTCGTATCCATAACTCCTCTCATCTGATCTACAACACTGCTCCTCGTATCCATAACTCCTCTCATCTGATCTGGAACACTAGTCTTCGTATCCATATCTCCTCTCAACTGATCTGGAACACTACTCCTCATATCCATATATCCATATCTCCTCTCATCTGATCTACAACACTACTCCTCATATCCATATCTCCTCTCAACTGATCTGGAACACTACTCCTCGTATCCATAACTCCTCTCATCTGATCTACAACACTACTCCTCGTATCCATAACTCCTCTCATCTGATCTACAACACTACTCCTCGTATCCATAACTCCTCTCATCTGATCTACAACACTGCTCCTCGTATCCATAACTCCTCTCATCTGATCTACAACACTGCTCCTCATATCCATAACTCCTCTCATCTGATCTACAACACTGCTCTTCGTATCCATAACTCCTCTCATCTGATCTACAACACTGCTCCTCGTATCCATAACTCCTCTCATCTGATCTGGAACACTAGTCTTCGTATCCATATCTCCTCTCAACTGATCTGGAACACTACTCCTCATATCCATATATCCATATCTCCTCTCATCTGATCTACAACACTACTCCTCATATCCATATCTCCTCTCAACTGATCTGGAACACTACTCCTCGTATCCATAACTCCTCTCATCTGATCTACAACACTAGTCTTCGTATCCATAACTCCTCTCATCTGATCTGGAACACTAGTCTTCGTATCCATAACTCCTCTTAACTGATCTACAACACTGCTCCTCATATCCATATCTCCCCTCACCTGCCTCTAGCAGCAACAGCAGTAGCAGCAGCCTCTTTTACTCTCCCTTCATCTCCACCTCTCCCAGTGGTTGTCAGAGTGGCAGGACTGGCATCCATCTATTGCTATCCTCTGGTACTACCCAGCATGAGACCTACTCTGTCTGCCTGCCGGCTCCACGTCCACCACTACCACCAAGCCCTGTATGCATACATCAAGCCCAGATGTTTGGCAGGGATGGCAGTAGGGTGGCTCATCCTGATCACCACTCTCCATGTTGGCATGATCCCCCCATTGTGTCCATGCAATGCCCAGAACAAGACGGGCAACTGGGGCTACCAGTGACAGGTACATCTCCTCAGTTAGTGGTCCTATGGGCCAATGAGAGTGGTAGTTAAGAACATCCCAGTCCAGTCAGGAGGTACAGTGCCTTGCAAAAGTATTCATCCCCCTTGTCGTTTTTCCTATTGTGTTGCATTACAACCTGTAACTTAAATGGATTTTTATTTGGATTCCATGTAATGGACATACACAAAATGGTGCAAATTGGTGAAGTGGAATGAAAAAAATTACTTGTTTAAAAAAATTCAACAAAAAAGCCCCAGAGAAGTGCCGTGTGCATATGTATTCACCCCCTTTGCTATGAAGCCAATAAATAAGATCTGGTGCAACCAATTACCTTCAGAAGTCACATAATTAGTTAAATAAAGTCCACCTGTGTGCAATCTAAGTGTCACATGATCTCAGTATATATACACCTGTTCCCCAGAGTCTGCAACACCTCTAAGCAGGGGCACCACCAAGCAAGCGGCAGCATGAAGGCCAAGGAGCTTTCCAAACAGGTCAGGGACAAAGTTGTGGAGAAGTACAGATCAGGGTTTGGGTTCTAAAAAAAAAATTGAAACTTTGAACATCCCACGGAGCACCATTAAATATGAAAGAATATGGCACCACAACAAACCTGCCAAGAGAGGGCCGCCCACCAAAACTCACAGACCAGGTAAGGAGGGCATTCATCAGAGAGGTAACAAAGAGACCAAAGACAACCCTGAAGGAGCTGCAAAGCTCCACAGCGGAGATTGGAGTATCTGTCCATAGGACAACTTTAAGCCGTACACTCCACAGAGCTGGGCTTTATGGAAGAGTGGCCAGACAAAAGCCATTGCTTAAAGTAAAGGCATGAGGGAGACTCCCCAAACATATGGAAGAAGGTACTCTGTTCAGATGAGACTAAAATGTAGCTTTTTGTCCATCAAGGAAAACGCTATGTCTGGCGCAAACCCAACACCTCTCATCACCCCGAGGACAGTGAAGCATGGTGGTGGCAGCATCATGCTGTGGGGATATTTTTCATCAGCGGTGACTGGGAAATTGGTCATAATTGAAGGAATGATGGTGCTAAATACTGGGAAATTCTTGAAGGAAACCTGTTTCAGTCTTCCAGAGATTTAAAACTGGGACGGAGGTTCACCTTCCAGCAGGACAATGACCCTAAGCATACTGCTAAAGCAACACCCGAGTGGTTTAATGGGAAACATTTAAATGTATTGGAATGGCCTAATCAAAGCCCAGACCTCAATCCAATTGAGAATCAATGGTATGCCTTAAAGATTGCTGTAAACCAGTGGAACCCATCCAACTTGAAAGAGCTGGAGCAGTTTTGCCTTGAAGAACAGGCAAAAATCCCAGTGGCTAGATGTGCCAAGCTTATAGAGACATACTCCAAGAGACTTGCAGCTGTAATTGCTGCAAAAGGTGTCTCTACAAAGTATTGACTTTGGGGGAGTGAATAGTTATGCACGCTCAAGTTCTGTTTTTTTGTCTTCTTGTTTGTTTCACAATAAAAAATATTTAGCATCTTCAAAGTGGTAGGCATGTTATGTAAATCAAATGATACAAACCCCCCAAAAATCTATTTTAATTCCAGGTTGTAAGGCAACAAAATAGGAAAAATGCCAAGGGGGTGAATACTTTCGCAAGCCACTGTAACAGGCACTCATAGGACTGATTGAGAGGACAAGACAGGACAGCGCCAGCCAGTCAGGAGGTAACAGACCCTGATAGGACTGGATCATATTTCAGGACAGCACCAGCCAGTCAGGAGGTAACAGGCCCTGATAGGACTGGATCATATTTCAGGACAGCACCAGCCAGTCAGGAGGTAACAGACCCTGATAGGACTGGATCATATTTCAGGACAGCACCAGCCAGTCAGGAGGTAACAGGCCCTGATAGGACTGGATCAGATGACAGGACAGCGCCAGGGCCATTAGTGACACTGCGAGGGCCCTGTCAGACCTTGAGTGGGAGGAGAAAGAGTGGCATAGAGCGAGGAAGGGAGTAAGGAGGGAAAGGAGGAAGAGAGCTAGAGAGTCAGAAATGGAGAGAGAGAAAGATAGAGACCATGCTCTAAAGTTCCCTCAGGAAACAAAAGGAATAGCAAAATCGATGGTGGACAGGGTGGAAGTTGAAGGATGATTGTGGTGTGTGTGTGTCCGGGGGGTGTTCTGTACGTGTTGGTTCCTCTAAGGTGGACAGCCGTAGGGCTAGAGGACACATATTTATGGAACGCCATGCCGGGAAAGAAGCTTTGCATTTCGCAAAAATATAACCAGCAACAAAGAACCAGTGTGACAGTCAACAGCCAGCTACACCCCCCAAAAATATTCAATTGTTTTATTTATGGGTTTTCTTTGCTTTGATCTCGGTGATAAAAGCAACAGCACAGAGGCCAAGACGTCACCAAAGAAGAGGCCTAACCCACGACAAAGAAATCCAAACATTTTGGGAAGTTTTTTGACTCCCTGGGCTTTGATTTCTGGTGTAAGTGGAGGATTAATTTGGATTAACCCAATGTTTTTGTCCTCCTTCCCCCAAAAATGGATGTTTAATCCAAAATTTGTAATTATGTACGCCACCCTGAACTGTCATATTTATAGAATAAGATAGATTCAAGCATCCAACCTTGTGAGAGGTTTTGATAAGCTAAGTACCGTTATCATTACTGCAGCACATTCATTATGGATCCCCATTAGTTCCTGCTAAGGCAGCAGCTACTCATCCTGGGGTTTATTATGGATCCCCATTAGTTCCTGCCAAGGCAGCAGCTACTCAACCTGAGGGTTATTTTGAATCCCCATTAGTTCCTGCCAAGGCAGCAGCTACTCATCCTGGGATTTATTATGGATCCCCATTAGTTCCTGCTAAGGCAGCAGCTACTCATCCTGGGATTTATTATGGATCCCCATTAGTTCCTGCTAAGGCAGCAGCTACTCATCCTGGGATTTATTATGGATCCCCATTAGTTCCTGCCAAAGCAGAAGCTACTCTTCCTTGGGTTTGTTATTGATCCCCATTAGTTCGTGCCAAAGCAGCAGCTACTCTTCCTGGGGTCCAAACACATTAAAGCACTTACATCACACATAAAACAAAATATAAAACACTACCTCATATAACATTATTACACCACTACAAATCTACAAAATGTATAATACCACCATACAACAATATTACAATGTACGTGTGTGTAGAGTGTGTGCTAGCCTGTATGTGCGTATGCGTGTGTCTGTACCTGTGTTTGTGTCTCTTCACAGTACCTGCGGTTCCATAAGATGTATTTGTATCTGTTTTTTTGCATCAGTTACATGATGAGGAATAGAGTTCCATGTAGTCATGGCTCTATGTAGTACTGTGCACCTCCCATAGTCTGTTCTGGACTTTTTTTTTTTTGAAGAGACCTCTGGTGGCATGTCTTGTGGGGTATGCATGGGTGTCAGCTTGTCAACACTTCTTACAAAAACAAGTAGTGATGAAGTCAATCTCTCCTCCACTTTGGGCCATGAGAGATTGTTAGCTCTCCATCTACATGTAAGGGCCAACCGTGCTGCCCTATTCTGAGCCAATTGTAATTTTTCTAAATTTCTCATTGTGTTGAGTCATCCGCATACATAGTGTCATGACATGACTATCATTAAAAACTTCTTTGGGACAGGGGGGCAGTATTGAGTAGCTTGGATAAAAAGGTGCCCAGAGTAAACTGCCTGCTACTCTGTCCTAAAAGCTAGAATATGCATATAATTAGTCTCTAATATGATGTCTGTGAGTATAACAGAACACATATGGCAGGCAAAAACCTGAGATAATATCCAAACAGTTAGTGAGAATTCTGAGACTGGTCAATGTTCAACTCATCGACGATTCAATTCCCTGTAAGATATGGATCTGTTCGCACTTCCTACGCCTTCCACTAGATGTCAACAGTCTGTAGAACGTGGAATGAAGCTTATGCTGTGTTGTGGGGCCGGATGGGAGGGGAATGATTCAGTGGTCTGGCAGATTGCCAGTTCCTGGTCACGCGCTTTCCTCATGATATCGCCTTGCGTTCCATAACTTATACAGACATGAAGGAATGCTCCTGTTGGAACGTTATTGGATATATATGATAACAACATCCTGAAGATTGATTCTCTACTTAGTTTGACCAGTTTATTCGACCTGTTATATAACTTTTTGAAGTTCGCCTGCATTTGCGCGAGCGTTTGGACATGTGCACTAAACATGCTAGCAAAAGTAGCTACTTAGACATAAGTAATGGACATTATCGAACAAAACAATGATTTATTGTGATTTCATGAAAGATTGATTTTTATAGTAATATGTTTGAATTTGGCGCGCTACATTTTTTCTGGCTTTTGGCGAAGTGGAACGCTACCGTCCCACATATCCCAGAGAAGTTAAGGTGCTAAATATACATATTTGCGATGAGCGTATTATTCAACTGTAGGTACGATAGTTGAATTCCTTTGTCTCTCCTTTTCCCTCTCTTTCTGAATCCTCCATCTTGTGTAACAAGCCGTCATTTCGCGTTATGTTCAGAAAACCACAGCCTCGTTCCGTTCCTGAAAGGCAGACGAAAATTCCAAAAAGTATCCGTAATGTTCGTAGAAACATGTCAAACGTTTTTTATAATCAATCCTCGGGTTGTTTTTAACATACATAATCGATAATATTTAAACCGGACGATAACCTACTCAATAAAAGAGAGAAAGACAATGTCGAGCTACCCTTCTCGCGCGCAGGAACTAATCAGAGGACACCTGACTAGTTTTGAAAAATCTCGCTCACTTTTCAAAATAAAAGCCTGAAACTATGTCTAAAAACTGGTCACAGCCTGAGGAATCCATTGGAAAAAGGAATATGGTTGATACGCCTTTAAATGGAGGAGGGACAGGCAACAGAACAGGGATAAAAAAAATAAAAAAGCACTTCCGGATTGGATTTCCTCAGTTTTTCGCCTGCAGAATCAGTTTTGTTATACTCACAGACAATATTTTGACAGTTTTTGGAAACTTTGGAGTGTTTTCTATCCTAATCTGTAAATGATATGCATATTCTACGATCTGGTCCTGAGAAATAGTCTATTTACGTTGGGAATGTTATAAAAATAAAAATAACAATTCTGGCCCCTAGTGTCAAGAAGTTAACAACGACCACTCTCAGATTTTTCACTTCCTGTTTGGATTTTTTCTCAGGTTTTTGCCTGCCATATGAGTTTTGTTATACTCACAGACATCATTCAAACAGTTTTAGAAACGTCAGAGTGTTTTCTATCCAATAGTAATACTAATATGCATATATTAGCATCTGGGACAGAGTAGGAGGCAGTTCACTATGGGCACGGAATTCATCCAAAAGTGAAAATGCTGCCCCGTATACCAAAGAAGTTAACATGAGATCTTCTTTAAGCTTTACAGGAATGTGTTTCTGAATATATACCGCAACACCGCCCCCATTTGACATTTATGTATTTTCTGTAGACGTTATAACCATGCATTTGCTACCACTGTATCATTAAAGGTATTATCTAAATGAGTTTCAGAGATGAATATGAATGTTGTCTGCTTTTCAGAAGAAGACATGCTCATGATATTTATGCTTTAGCTGATAGTACAGGGTGCATACAGTGGACTTCCTACCAGTGAATACAGTGTAGTTGTATTGAATAGAGTGAACATGCTTACAATGAGTGTAGCTGTATTCAATAAAGTGAACACAGTAATTGTAATTGAAAAGAGTAAAGCATGTGTCAGTTGTTACATGGTGACAGTATAATTTACTCACCTGACAGGTGTGGCATATCAAGAAGCTAATTAAACGGCGTGATCATTACACAAGTGCACCTTGTGCTGGGGACAATAAAAGGCCACTCTAAAATGTGCAGTTTTGTCACATGCTGACATTCGCATGCTGACTGCAGGAATGTTCAACAGAGCTGTTGCCAGAGAATTTTATCTTAATTTCTCTACCAACGCCTCCAGAGTCGTTTTAAAGAATTTGGCAGTCCGTCCAACCGGCCTCACAACCACAGACCACGTGTATGGCGTCGTATGGGCAAACAGTTTGCTGACGTCAACGTTGTGAACAGAGTGCCTGTGGTGGCGGTGGGGTTATGGTATGCTACGGATAATGAACACAATTGCATTTTATCAATGGCAATTTGAATGCACAGAGATACCGTGACGAGATGCTCATTGTCGTGCCATTCATATGCCGCCATCAGAATGATAATTCACAGCCCCTTGTCGCAAGGATCTGTACACAATTCTTGAAAGCTAAAAACGTCTCAGTTCCTACATGGCCTGCATACTCACCAGACATGTCACCCATTGAGCATGTTTGGGATGCTCTGGATCAACGTGTACGATAGCGTGTTCCAGTTCCCGCCAATATCCAGCAACTTCGCTCAACCATTGAAAAGAAGTGGGACCACATTCCACAGGCCACAATCAACAGCCTGATCAACTCTTTGCGAAGGAGATGTGTCACACTGCATAAGGCAAATAGTGGTCACACCAGATAATGACTGTTTTTTTGATTAACGCCCCTACATTTTTGAAGGTGTTTGTGACCAAAAGATGCATATGCTATATATAAAAGAAAGTCTGTGGAATCCCATCAAAATAGTACATTTAGCTATTTCAGCCAAACCCATTGCTGTCAGGTATATAAAATCAAGCTCACTACCATGTAATCTCCATAGACAAACATTGGTAGTATAATGGCCTTACTGAAGAGCTCAGTGACTTTCAACGTGGCACCATCATAGGATGCCATCTTTCCAACAAGTCAGTTCGTCGAATTTCTGCCCTGCTAGAGCTGCCCCAGTCAACAGTAAGTGCTGTTATTGTGAAGTGTAAACGTCTAGGAGCAACAACGGCTCAGCCGTGAAGTGGTAGTCCACACAAGCTCACAGAACAGGACCGCAGAGTGCTGAAGCATGAAGCCCGCAAAAATTGCCTGTCCTCGGTTGCAACACTCACTACCGAGTTCCAAACTGCCTCTGGAAGCCACATCAGCAAAATAACTGTTTGTCGAGAGCTTCATGAAGTGGGTTCACCACACTCAATGCCAAGCGTTGGATAGAGTGGTGTAAAGCTCATTGCCATTGGACTCTGGAGCAGTGGAAACACGTTCTCTGGAGTGATGAATCACACTTCACCATCTAGCAGTCTGTTAGACAAATCTGGAATTAGCAGATGCCAGGAGAACGCTACCTGCCCGAATTGATAGTGTCAACGGTAAAGTTTGGTGGAGGAGGAATACTGGTCTGGGGCTGTTTTTCATGGTTCAGGCTAGGCCTCTTAGTTCCAGTGTAGGGAAATCTTAATGCTACGCAGGGCTGTGCAATTCCAGTCCTCGGGGCCTGATTGGTGTCACACTTTCCCCCCATCCCGAGCAAACACACCTGATTTAAACTAATTGCATTTTTAACTGAAAATCATGATTAGTTGATTATTGGAGTCAGGTGTGTTAGCTGGGTCTGGGGCAAAAGTGTGACACCAATCAGGCCCCCGAGGACTGGAGTTTCCCAGGCCTGCCGGCTACAGCATACAAGGACATTCTAGACGATTCTGTGCTTCTAGCTTCGTGGCTACAGTTTGGGGAAGGTGCTTTCCTGTTTTAGCATGACAATGCCCCTGTGCACGAAGCGAGGTCCAAACAGAAATGGTTTGTCGAGATCTGTATGGAAGAACTTGACAAGCCTGCACTGAGCCCTGACCTCAACCCCATCTAACATCTTTGAGATGAATTGGAACGCCGACTCCGAGCCAGGCCTAATCACCCAACATCAGTGCCTGACCTCACTAATGCTCTTGTGGCTGAATGGAAGCAAGTACCCGCAGCGATGTTCCAACATGTAGTGGAAAGTCTTCCCAGTAGAGTGGGGGCTGTTATAGCAGCAAAGGGTGACCAACTCCATATTAATGCCCATGATTTTGGAATGAGATGTTCGACGTGCAGGAGTCCACATACTTTTGGTCATGTATTGTATCTGTATTCTCAGTGATTTGAAATCCTTAAGGCCTAATGCAATTATTTCAATTGACTGATTTCCTTATATGAACTACAACTCAGTAAAATCTTTGCATTTGTTGCATGTTGTCGTAGACTGTTCTCTCTGCTGCCACACAGCAACCGGTACCGGAGCACCAAGTCTAGGAACAAAAGGCTCCTTAACATCTTCCCCAAGCCATAAGACTGCTGAACAATTAATCAAATGGCCACCCGGACTATTTACATTGACACGCCTCCCTTTGTTTTTACACTACTGGTACTCGCTGTTTATTATCTATGCATTGTCACTACCCCTACCTACATGTACATAATAACTTGAATAACCTGTACCCCCGTACATTGACTCGGTACCGGTACCCCCTGTATATAGCCTCGTTATTTTTATTGTGTTACTTTTTCTTTTTCTTTCACTATTTTTACTTTAGTTCATTTAGTAAATATTTTCTTAACTCTTTCTTGAACTGAATTGTTGGTTAAGGTCCTGTACGGTCCTGTACGGTAAGGTCTACTACACCTTTTGGATTCAGAGCATGTGACAAGTAAAGTTTGATTTGATGTTGTGTTTATATTTTTGTTCAGTGCATGTACACCATTTCCCCTTAGAACACATATATAGAATACACATATACCTCCTCCTCTTTGTTGCTCTCGCTCGGAATCCATCCATCCATCCACGCCTTAATTGAGGCGCTCTCCAGCGATGTTTCGAGCAATGTTTATCACAGTGGTAACGTTGCTACCCCTGTGGATCATGATTGTGTTGTATTGCATGAGGATTAGCATAACAACAGAGCGCCGGCTTTAGTTTTAATTCCGCTAACACTGGACCCGACTCTGCTTTGGCTCATCTTAACTGGGATTAGCAGGCGTGGGCAGGCAGCTAATGCCATCGCCCGCCTGAGAGGCTGATCTTGTCG
>NC_074691.1:31491970-31606970 GCF_029448725.1 Salvelinus fontinalis
CTCTACTCTTACCTCTACTCATGTTCTTTATTGCTTGATCCTATATTCAATTGATTAGTGAGTCAAGCCTCCCCTGTATATCCTGGCCACTCAATTTTGCACCCCTCTCTGCTCTTCAGGCTATTTTTAGACTGTAACTTCTGTAGACACAGAGTGATTTATGGCCTGTTTCACCGTACGTGAATTCTTTATGTCCTGGATTCCACTATTTATCTTAACCTACCTAGATTCGTTTTTAACTTTATAGTATACTTTCAATTTATCGGCGATTCTGTTTTCTCTTTTGTTACCCAATGTACTAACCGTATTTATAATATTCGGTTAACGCCTTTTTAAGTATTTTTATTTATTATTTGTTTTGACACCTTTTTTAGTATTCTACTATGGTCGCTTATTACTTTGTCACATCTGTGTTTTTATCCTTGATTTACAACTTATTTTACTTCAACGTTTCTTAATTCAGCTCCCTCTATCTAAGTAGTTAGAGGCACCCTTCCTCAACCTTCTACTCTGTCACAGAAAGGCTGCGCGCTCCCTCTTCTGGACGTTTGCCTACACACACACAACCTGTCTTTCCTTATGTTCTGTCTACACAGATACACTCATTTTTCTTACAGTATTTTCATACATTCGTTTATTTTTCCATTCGTTCATTCAATCACTTTGTTTTCACCTAAAAACAACTTGCAGTCTGTCTTTATTGACTTAATCCCTTTCTTCAACATAAGCCTAGGCTAATTGGATTTCTACGATATGACGAGAGACTACTGTCTAACCGGATCAGCTTGTCTTCATATCCTACCCAAACCCCCAATACTGATCTTTTCTTCTTTTGTTCGAGTAGTATTGTGGCGTGACCTACTGAATTACAAAACCCTGTTAGCTAGACAGAGCGGTTTTTTATTCGCAGGATTTTCTTTTGCATTTGAACGCCGCACAATCGGGCAAACGTTCTAAATATTCATCCATACAGTCCTCCTTTCAGAGCGTTAACCATTAAATATTTATTTAACTACTGATTTATGTTTTGACCTTATTAACTACTTTTGCAGTTGAACGCCGCACAATCGGGCAAACGTTTTTCCTACAACCTAATATTTATAAGCTACTTTTGCAGTTGAACGCCGCACAATCGGGCTAACGTTCTTTCTGCCTTCTAAATATTCATCCGTTCAGTCCCCCATTCTGGGGCGGTAGCCATGAAGTATTTATTTACTAAATATTCACCCACAGACTATTCTGCTGTAAATATCCCACCCAATCAGACCTCCTTAAAAATGTTCCTTTTTTAAAGAGCGGTATCGTGAATTCCTAATTACTTATTTATTCAGTTCTCTGTTATCTTTAGAGCCGTTATTCATAAGTAACCTGTCCAAGCATTCCTTCTACTCATTTTATTGAAGAGGTATCACAGGATTTTCTACCTATTATTTATCTACTGATTTATGCTTTTAACCGTATAAACTGCCAGTTGTAGCCCTGCGCCTGAGCCCAGCCGCTCAACTAGAGAGTACAAACAGTCGCGCTGATCAGCCCACACAAGGCTGCTCAAAATGAATGGTCCGACGAGAGGGGCAGTCCGAATCACACACACTCGACACGAGTCGCCCGCTCAGGTTGACTGAGGTGTGTTTACGCACATCCCAAAACAGATCCTGATACGGTCGAACCCGGCCAAGCAGAATCAGACGGAACAACTCCCCCAATCAAACCAGACACATGAGCCCGTCTCGAGCAGTCCAACCAGAACAAATGCCCGCTCCCCCCAGCCAAACACCCAACACAAGCGAAGTTCACAGTTCCAGTTCACTCAATCTCTAGACATGCGCATTCATACAAAACCCAAATTCACACATGCATGCACATTTATTTGAATTCAAAAGCTCTTTCGTTTTTATCGTTTTTAGGAAATTTGAGAGAGAGACCTACATGACATTCCTCGCGCTGAGACAGGACCTCTGAAGCAATCTACACAAACATTTCAACTATTGTAAGAACTTGCTTACCTTATTATAGTTGGGCGGCCACCCTTGTTTGTCAGACTGTCCAAAGAACCCGTCATCAGCCAAGAACGTCCCCGTCCCTGTCACTCCTGGCCAAGCTCGCCAAGTTCTGTCGTGGAAAATCACTTCAAATATAACTCTTACAAGAACTTTTGTGAACTCAAATAAATGTTTTTATTACAATTGTATTGCAATCTGGAATGTCCGCGGAACACACACCTTCCCAGAGCACTGGTTCGCTATTTATACACATCCACACACATGAGATCATTACATACATTAATTAAATTACTTCTCCTATGGTCATCTGCCACCATTATCCTTCATTTCAGGCTTCCTGCTTGTCTACGCCCAATAACGCCTGTATCCGCTCTTGATTAGATTATAATGGGGGCAGGACCCCCTTGTCCCCTAAAATTAATATATGTCTATCTTGCACTAAGCACTTATGACCTTTACCCTAAGCACTTATGGCTGTTCCTGTCAATTTTATCTTCATAATGGTGTCCTGCTTTTTCCATACATACACGTTACAGCACGTATGACTTTGGCCATCTGCTAATCTTTGGTTTCCTGTATTTTACCAGAATGGCAAATGCATTCACGTGTTCCCTTCTCCTTCTCCTCCTTATACAATAGTGTGATATGTTTTTTATATGTCTAAGCATTTACTCCTACAATCTCGCCTGGGAGGATCCCCATTCGGACACTTCCTCCAAGGGGAGTCCCAGCTTTAGCCCTTAGTCTGTCATTCCTCACAGTGGGTGTCCACCCAACCCCAGAGGGCCTGCCCTCCTACTGCTCGGCTAGCTAGTGGTTAGCGCTGTCCTCCAGGCTAATGTATAGGTGGGTCACTGTTGCTCATTGAGCGCCAGGCGGGCATGCTGCTGCTGAAGGAACACTAGTCTACGCCTCTCAGTGGGTGCTTAATGGAATCTACAGCCCGGCGGGGCAACAAGGCTCCTTGGGGGTGTGGGGGGGAGGCAGAGACAACATGAGAGAGCGTGTAAGAGGAAGCGACAACATGTCTGCCGACTCAGCTGAAAGAGAGCAGCGAGGGAGGAGGAGAAGGAGGAGGAGAGGAGGCATAGATGGATGTGGGCAGAAGAGATTAGGCAGAATAATAAAAGGATACTTGGCAGTGCTTAACTAATATGTTTGGTAATCTGAAGATGATGCACTGAGAGAGGAAATGTCAGCTGTGTGTGTGTGTGTGTGTGTGTGCAACTGCGTGACTATGCAGCTGTGTGTGTTTCGTGTGTGTGTCTTAGTGTGTGTGTGTTTGCTGCAGTCAGGCCCACTGAAAGCAATCTAAAAGCCTCTTAAGCAAACAGTAGCGGAGCCGTGGAAAAGGAATTTCAGGCCTCTTTAAAAGATTAGCCCGACTACTGACAGTGAGCGCCTGCTGGAGACTAACAGTCAGTAAAGTCTTGTTACACACATACATACACGTACACAGACACACACACTCATGCATGTACAGTAGGTACACACACAGTCCGCTGAGGATTTATGATGGCTTGTGACTCTAATGCCTGGCCGATATGCCCAGTACAGTGGCTTGCGAAAGTATTCACCCCCCTTGGCATTTTTTTTTTCTATTTTGTTGCCTTACAAACTGGAATTAAAATAGATTTTTTGGGGTGGGGTTTGTATCATTTGATTTACACAACATGCCTACCACTTTGAAGATGCAAAATATGTTTTATTGTGACACAAACAAGAAATAAGACAAAAAAACTGAAAACTTGAGCGTGCATAACTACTCACCCCCCCCCCAAACTCAATACTTTTTAGAGCCACCTTTTGCAGAAATTACAGCTGCAAGTCTCTTGGGGTATGTCTCTAAGCTTGGCACATCTAGCCGCTGGGATTTTTGCCCATTCTTCAAGGCAAAACTGCTCCAGCTCCAGGTTCCGCTGATGTACAGCAATCTTTAAGTCATACCACAGATTCTCAATTGGATTGAGGTCTGGGTTTTGACTAGGGCATTCCAAGACATTTAAATGTTTCCCATTAAACCACTCGGGTGTTGCTTTAGTAGAATCCTTAGGGTCATTGTCCTGCTGGAAGGTGAAACGCTGTCCAAGTCTCAAATCTCTGGAAGACTGAAACAAGTTTCCCTCAAGAATTTCCCTGTATTTAGCGTCATCCGTCATTCCTTCAATTCTGACCAGTTTCCCAGTCCCTACCGATGAAAAACATATCCACAGCATGATGCTGCCACCACCATGCTTCACTGTGGGGATGGTGTTCTCGGGGTAATGAGAGGTGTTGGGTTTGCGCCAGACATAGCGTTTTCCTTGATGGCCAAAAAGCTACATTTTACTCTCATCTGACCAGAGTACATTCTTCCTTATGTTTAGGGAGTCTCCCACATGCTTTTAGGCGAACACCAAACATGTTTGCTTATTTTTTTCTGGCCACTCTTCCGTAAAGCCCAGCTCTGTGGCATGTATGGCTGTTTGCTGAAGAAGACCATCAGCAAATTGCTTGAGCTACAATACCTATTTTGCCAATTGGCCTGGTGTCACGCCCTGACCTTAGTTATCTTTGTTTTCTTTATTATTTTGGTTAGGTCAGGGTGTGACGAGGGTGGCATGTGTGTTTTTGTCTTGTCTAGGGGTTTTATATATCTATGGGGTTTTGGTATTGTATAGTGTTTATGTATGTCTAGGTGTGTGTAGTTAGTCTAGGCATATGTAGGTCTATAGTGGCCTAGATTGGTTCCCAATCAGAGGCAGCTGTTGATCGTTGTCTCTGATTGGGGATCCTATTTAGGTTGCCATTTACCAGTTTAGTTTGTGGGTTATTGTCTATGGTTAGTTGCCTGTGTCTGCGCTTGTTTATATATATATATATATATATATATATTTAACCTGTTGGGGATGGGGGCGCTGTTTAGACTATTTATGCTAATTTGGCTAATTTTTTAAACGGCTTCCCACAAAATCCTTGATCGTACAATATGCATATTATTATTATTATTGGATAGAAAACAGTCTATAGTTTCTATAGGAGTTGAAATTTTGTCTCTAAGTGGAACAGAGCCCATTCTACAGCAATTTCCCTGACATGGAGTCAGATTTGAGAAATGTTGGCCACTCTTCTGAAGTCAGTTAAAAGGGCACTGTCGTTGCTATGACTATACGGACACTTCTTACGTCTTCCCCTGGATGCCTTTACGTGATGACGATTCCAACGGGGTCGATTGCGCGTTCACAGGCCCTACAAATGAAAAAACCCTGAAGCTAGTCATTCTTTGGGAGCTGCGTCATGAGCCTAGAGGACACCGGCGCGCACCTGTTCCAAGCGTTAGTTTAGCCTGTTATATTTCTCCGGTCATCTTTTCACTCGTTATAGGAGTTAAAAACATCATAAGGTAGTTAATTTAAAGCGTTTTATAGCAATTTATATCCGTTTAGTGCGATTTTGGGACATTTATTTTTGCAACGATGTGAAAAGTTGGGCACGCTTTTCAGTTCATCCCGAACGCAGTTGACATTTCCACATGGCAAGAGGACAGCTTTCCACCAAAAGACGATTTCTCCCAAGAAAGGATCCTTTGCCCAAGATACTGATGGAAGAACAGCTCAAGGTAGGACATTTTTATTATGATAAATCGTGTTTCTGTCGAAACATTTTAGTGGCTTAGGACGCCATGTTTTTTGACGTAGCTTCGCTTGGCGCAAACTGTATTGAAAAGTAAGGATAAATTAAAAAATGTAATAACGCAATTGTATTAAGAATTAAATTGTCTATCAATCCCTGTCCACCCTATATTTTTTAGTCACGTTTATGAGTATTTATGTATAAGAGTAGATCACTGTCTAAGTGGCGCAAGGACTTTTTCTTTACCAGCTTGTCTACATTTCACATTGTCTAACCATGATTTTGGTGGCTAAATATAAACATTTTCGATCAAACTGTATATGCATGTTGTAATGTGATGTTACAGGAGTGTCATCGGAAGAATTCTGAGAAGGTTAGTGAAAAAATTAATATATTTTGGCGATGTTGACTTTTATCGCTCACTTTGGCTAGAATCAATGCTGGGCTGCTAATTGCTATGTGCTAAGCTAATATAACGATTTATTGTGTTTTCGCTGTAAGACACTTAGAAAATCTGAAATATTGTCTGTATTCACAGGATCTGTGTCTTTCGATTCGTGTATGCTGTGTATTTTTACGAAATGTTTGATGATTAGTAGTTAGGTAAACACGTTGCTCATTGTAATTATTCTAGTCCATTTGTGATGGTGGGTGCAATTGTAAACTATGCCATCTACCTGAAATATGCACTTTTTTCTAACAAAACCTATCCCATACCATAAATATGTTATCAGACTGTCATCTAATGAGTTTTTTTGTTGGTTAGGGGCTATAAATATCTTAGTTTAGCCGAATTGGTGATGGCTACTGGTGTTGGTGGACAAATAAAAGATGGTGGATTATGCTAATGTGTTTTTAGGTAATAGATGTACATCTTTACATATTGTGTCTTCCCTGTAAAACATTTTAAAAATCAGAAATGTTGACTGGATTCACAAGATCTGTGTCTTTCATTAGCTGTATTGGACTTTAATGTGTGAAAGTTAAATATTTAAAAAAAATATTTTTTTTGAATTTCGCGGCACTGGTTTTTCAGTGGGGGGGGGGGGGGGGGGGGGGGGTGTGCCGCTAGCGCCACGCTGATCCTAGACAGGATATATATATATATATATATATATATATATAGCGTCACGTTCGTTTTGTTTAGTGTTTATTTGTAAATAAATAGAAGAATGTATTCACATCACGCTGCGCCTTGGTCCTCCTCTCCTTCTACAGACGACGAACGTGATACCTGGACCCTTTTACTGCCTACACTTAGCCCTGCCGATCCAACACGACTGGTCTGCCGACGTAACCATCCGAGGGGTCTACAACACACTTCTTCTGTCGCGACGTTCCCCCTAAGGCCCTTCTGCTAGCCCCGGTCCGCTAGCTGTCTGAATCGCTGTGTCTCCAGCTTGCCTAGCTACCCACTCGTCCCTATGATCATTCGGCTACGCATGCCTCTCGCTAATGTCAATATGCCTTTTCCATTACAGTCTTGGTTAGTGACTGTCTTATTTCACTGTAGAGCCTCCAGCCCTGCTCAATATGCCTTAACCAACCATTTAGTTCCACCTCCCACATATGCTGTGACATCACCTGGTTTAAACGTCTCTAGAGACAACGTCTCTCTCATCATTACTCAATGCCTAGATTTACCTCCAATGTACTCACATCCTACCATACCTTTCTCTGTACATTATGCCTTGAATCTATTCTATCGCACCCAGAAACCTGCTCCTTTAACTCTCTGTTCCGAACACACTAGACGACCAATTCTTATAGCCTTTAGCCATACCCTTATCCTACTCCTCCTCTGTTCCTCTGGTGATGTAGAGGTAAACCCAGGCCCTGTAACCCCCAGTACTACACCAATTCCCCAGGCGCTCTCATTTGTTGACTTCTGTAACTGTAAAGGCCTTGGCTTCATGCATGTTAACATCAGAAGCCTCCTCCCTAAATTTGTTTTATTCACTGCTTTAGCACACTCTGCCAACCCTGATGTCCTAGCCTTGTCTGAATCCTGGCTTAGGAAGACCACCAAAAATTCAGAAATGTCCATCCCCCAACTACAACATTTCCCATCAAGATAGAACTGCCAAAGCGGGCGAAGTTGCAATTTACTGCAGAGATAGCCTGCAGAGTTCTGTCTTACTATCCAGGTCTGAGCCCAAACAGTTCGAGCTTCTACTTTTAAAAATCCATCTTTCCAGAAATAAGTCTCTCACTGTTGCCACTTGTTATAGACCCCCCTCAGCCCCCAGCTGTGCCCTGGACACCATATGCAAATTGATTGCCCATCCTCTATCTTCACAGTCCGTACTGTTATGTGACCTAAACTGGGATATGCTTAACACCGCGGCCATCCTATAATCTAAGCTGGTTTCCCTCAATCTCACACAAATTATCAAGGAACCTACCAGGTACAACCCTAAATCTGTAAACATGGGCACCCTCATAGATATCATCCTGACCAACCTGCCCTCTAAATACACCTCTGCTGTCTTCAACCAGGATCTCAGCGATCATTGCCTCATTGCCTGCGTCCGTAACAGGTCCATGATCAAACGACCACCCCTCAATACTTTCAAAAGCTCCCTAAAATACTTCAGTGAGCAGGCCTTTCTAATCGACCTGGACAGGGTATCCTGAAAGGATATTGACCTCATCCCGTCAGTAGAGGATGCCTGGTTGTTCTTTAACCTGTTTGGCGTGCAAGCCCGACGTCGGTACACTTATGACAAAGTGCAGGGCGCGAAATTCAAAAGATATATTTTTTTAAATATTTAACTTTCACACATTAACAAGTCCAAGACACCAGATGAAAGATACACATCTTGTGAATCAAGCCAACATGTCCGATTTTTAAAATGTTTTACAGGGAAGACACAATATGTAAATCTATTAGCTAACCACGTTAGCAAAAGACACCACTATTTTTACTCCATCAGTTTTTTACTACATCAGCAGCTATCACAAATTCAACCAAATAAAGATATAAATAGCCACTAACCAAGAAACAACTTCATCAGATGACAGTCTGATAACATATTTATTGTATAGCATATGTTTTGTTAGAAAAATGTGCATATTTCAGGTATAAATCATAGTTTACATTGCAGCTACAGTCAGAAATTGCACCGAAAGCAGACAGAAAAATTACAGACACCAACGCCAAATAACTAAATACTCATCATAAAACATTTCTGAAAAATACATAGTGTACAGCAATTGAAAGACAGGCATCTTGTGATTCCAGACAATATTTCCGATTTATCAAGTGTTTTACAGCGAAACACAATATAGCGTTATATTAGCTTAGCACAATAGCAAACATAACAACAGCATTGATTCAAGGCAAAAATAGCTATAACGTATAAACCACCAAAATATATTAATTGTTTCACTAACCTTCTCAGAATTCTTCAGATGACAGTCCTGTAACATCATATTACACAATGCATATAGAGTTTGTTCGAAAATGTGCATATTTAGCGGCACAAATCGTGCTTATACAATGAGAATAGTGTCCATAACGTCAAGCAATCTGTCCGGCGCCATCTTGTAAAGGCACCTTTTCTTATCGAAAACTATTCATAAACTTGACTAAAAAAATACAGGTTGGACAGCAATTGAAAGACAAATTAGTTCTTAATGCAATCGCTGAATTACATTTTTAAAATTAACCTTACTGCGCAATCCAGGCTGCGATAACGCAAGGCTACACTGCAGGAAATGGCGTCTTATGCATTTGACATTTTTCAACAGAACAATGAATTATCAGCATAAATAGTTCTTACTTTTCGATGAACTCCCATCAGAATCTTGGGAAAGGTGTCCTTTGTCCAAAAGAATCGTTGCTAGGTTGGAGAACGTCGTCTTCAACGTTGCAATTAGCAGTAAACAATAGCCATGTGGGCCAGAGATACCCAACTTCCTACAACGTCACGAAAATAAATACCCGAAAATCGCAATATACTGACATAAACTGATATAATTCGGTTTAAAATAACAACATTACGATGTCTTCAACACCTATATCGAATAAAAACAGAGCCGGATATATCTAGGAGCTAAAACGGGAGCTTCTAAAATGACATGCCAAGACCCTCCCTGCGTCAGAGCGAAGAGTGGAAAGATGGGACACTTCGGTTCCAAGCAATTTATAACCTTTGGGAACTACGTATAAACTCCATTTCAACTCTCCCTATTCGCTGACACCCAGTGGAAGGCATAGACATAGGAAAATTGCTCTAAGTCCAGTTCTGTTTCACCCACAGATATAATTCAAACGGTTTTAGAAACTAGAGAGTGTTTTCTATCCAATAGTAATAATAATATGCATGTTGTACGAGCAAGAATTGAGTACGAGGCCTTTTTGAAATGGGCACCTTTTATCTGGCTACTCAATACTGCCCCTTGAGCCCAAAGAGGTTAACCTCTCTTGGGTAGGGAGCAGTATTTTCACGTCCAGATGAAAGCGTGCCCAAAGTAAAATGCCTGCTAGTCAGGCCCAGAAGCTAGGATATGTATATAATTGGTAGATATGGATAGGAAACACTCACAAGTTTCTAAAACTATTAACATTATGTCTGTGAGTATAACAGAACTGATAGGGCAGGTGAAACCCTGAGGACAAACCATCCCCCCCAAAATAATTTCAGCCTACCACTGTTTTCAATGGCTGTCACTTTAATTATAAGGCCAAATCCTCCCAGATTGCAGTTCCCAGGGCTTCCCCTAGATGTCAACAGTCTTTAGAAAGAGTTTCATGCTGGATTTTGGAAAAATTAGCCAGAAATTGTAGTTTTTCTAGGTGGCTGTAGTGTTTCCAAGCGCGAGGAAGAGAATACGTTCTTTGGTATTTTTCTCCGGTAAAGACAATAACGATTCTCCGTCTTAAATTGTATCGTTTATTTACGTACTTGTTTGGAAAAGTTTATTAGTAACGTTTGGGATTCATTTTGTATGCATTTTGATGGAGGGAAACTGGGTAGATTAATGACTAAAGCGCGCCAGCTAAACTGAGTTTTTATGGATACAAAGAAGGACATTATCGAACAAAAGGACCATTTGTGATGTATCTGGGACCTTTTGGAGTGCCAACAGAAGAAGATCTGTCACGAACCGGCTCAAAGCCCGTAACAAAAGGGAGACAACGTGGAGATAAGGAGTAACAAAATATATATTATTAAATAAAGTAACTAGGTATAATATACAATGGTGTGTGTAATCAGTAATCAGTTGCGTAGGTGAGTGTTTTGCATGCATGAATGTGATAATGCAGGGTGTTGAAAGATGCTAAAGCAAACAACCAAAAAACCACCAAGAAACACAACAAAATCTATAAAGGTGTCTGCATGGAGAGAGTCTCCTCCATGAATGGAGAAGTGGTGTATTTATCCTGGGAGACACTGGGCCCAGGTGTTTCCCATGTAGCTGACGACCCTCCCAACTCCGCCCACTGGCATCCTAATAAGGAAACAAGAACAAAGAGAGAATACGGCAGACAGAGTGGGAGGGTCGTCACAGATCAAAGGTAAGGCATTTATTATATTGCTATTTTTGACTTTTGTGGCGCACCTGCCTGGTTGAAATATGTTTTTCATGCTTTTGTATGCGGGGCGCTGTCCTCAGATAATCACATGGTGTGCTTTTGCCGTAAAGATTTTTTGGAATCTGACACAGCGGCTGGATTAACAAGAAGTTAAGCTTTATTTTGATGTATTACACTTTTGATTTTATGAAAGTTAAATATTTATAATTCTGTAGTTTGAATTTGGCGCTCTGCAATTTCACCGGATGTTGGCCAGCTGGGATGCTACCGTCCCACCTGCCCATAAGAAGTTAAAAGTGCTTTCCTCACCATCTTAAATAAGCATGCTCCATTAAAAAAATGTAGAACTAAGAACAGATATAGCCCCTGGTTCACACCTGACTTAACTGCCCTCGACCAGCACAAAAACATCCTGTGGCGTACTGTATTAGCATCGAAAAGCCCCCACAATATGCAACTTTTCAGGGAAGTCAGGAACCAATATACACAGTCAGTTAGAAAAGCAAAGGCTAGCTTTTTCAAGCAGAAATTTTCATCCTGTAGTACTATTTCCAAAAAGTTTTGGGACACTGTAACATCCATGGAGAATAAGAGCACCTCCTCCTAGCTACCCACTGCACTGAGGCTAGGAAACACTGTCACCACCGATAAATCTACGATAATCAAGAATTTCAATAACGATTTTTCTATGGTCGGCCATGCTTTCCACCTGGCTACCCCTACCCCGGCCAACAGCTCTGCACCCCCCGCAGCAACCTGCCCAAGCCCCCCCCCCCGCGCTTCTCCTTCACCCAAATCCAGATAGCTGATTTTCTGAAAGAGCTGCAAAATCTGGACCCCTACAAATCAACTGGGCTAGACAATCTGGACCCTCTCTAAAATTATCTGCTGCAATTGTTGCAACCCATATTACTAGCCTGTTTAACCTCCTTCGTATTGTCTGAGGTCCCTAAAGATTGGAAAGCTGCCGCAGTCATCCCCCTCTTCAAAGGGGGAGACACGCTGGACCCAAACTGTTACAGACCGATATCCATTGTGCGCTGCCTTTCTAAAGTCTTCAAAAGCAAAGTTAACCTGTCTAGGATGAGGGTGCCGCTAGCGGCACTCCCCCCCCACCCCCACTGAAAAGGCAGAGCCGCGAAATTCAAAAAAAATATTTTTTTGAAATATTTAACTTTCACACATTAAAGTCCAATACAGCTAATGAAAGACACAGATCTTGTGAATCCAGCCAACATGTCCGATTTTTAAAATGTTTTACAGGGAAGACACAATATGTAAAGATGTACATCTATTACCTAAAAACACATTAGCATAATCCACCATCTTTTATTTGTCCACCAACACCAGTAGCTATCACCAATTCGGCTAAACTAAGATATTTATAGCCCCTAACCAAGAAAAAAACTCATCAGATGACAGTCTGATAACATATTTATGGTATGGGATAGGTTTTGTTAGAAAAATTTGCATATTTCAGGTAGATGGCATAGGTTACAATTGCACCCACCGTCACAAATGGACTAGAATAACTACATAGAGCAACGTGTTTACCTACTTACTAATCATCAAACATTTCGTAAAAATACACAGCATACACTAATCGAAAGACACAGATCCTGTGAATACAGACAATATTTCAGATTTTCTAAGTGTCTTACAGCGAAAACACAATAAATCGTTATATTAGCATAGCACAGGTGCAAACATTACCCCAGCATTAATTCTAGCCAAAGTGAGCGATAACGTCAACATCGCCAAAATATATTATTTTTTTCACTAACCTTCTCAGAATTCTTCAGATGACACCCCTGTAACATCACATTACAACATGCATATACAGTTTGTTCGAAAATGTGCATATTTAGCCACCAAAATCATGGTTAGACAATGGGGAAAGTAGCCCAGCTGGTGAGAAAATGTCCGTGCGCCATATTAGACAGTGATCTACTCTTATACATAAATACTCATAAACGTGACTAAAAAATATAGGGTGGACATCGATTGATAGACAATTTAATTCTTAATACAATCGTGGAATTACATTTTTTAAATTATCCTTACTTTTCAATACAGTTTGCGCCAAGCGAAGCTACGTCAAAAAACATGGCGTCCTAAGCCACTAACATTTTTCGACAGAAACACGATTTATCATAAAAAAATGTCCTACCTTGAGCTGTTCTTCCATCAGTATCTTGGGCAAAGGATCCTTTCTTGGGTCTAATCGTCTTTTGGTGGAAAGCTGTCCTCTTGCCATGTGGAAATGCCAACTGCGTTCAGCATGAACTGGAAGCGTGCCCGGCGATTCACAGCGTTTCAGAAATAAATGTCCCAAAATCGCACTAAACGGATATAAATTGCTATAAAACGCTTTAAATTAACTACCTTATGATGTTTTTAACTCCTATAACGAGTCTTAACATGACCGGAGAAAGATTACTCCCAACACTAATGCTTGGAACAGGTGCGGGTCGGTGTCCTCCACGCGCATAACGCAGCTCCAAAAGACTTACTAGCTACAGGGTTTTTTAATTTATAGTGCCTGTGAACGCGCAATCGACCCCATTCAAATCGTCATCACGTAAAGGCATCCAGGGGAAGACGTAAGCAGTGTCCGTATACTCATAGCAATAACTGTGGCCTTTTAACTGACTCCAGATCAGGGGCCAACATTTCTGAAATCTGACTCCATGTCAGGGAAATTGCTGTAGAATGGGTTCTGTTCCACTTAGAGACAAAATTTCAACTCCTATAGAAACTATAGACTGTTTTCTATCCAATAATAATAATACTATGCATATTGTACGATCAAGAGTTTTGTAGGAAGCCGTTTCAAAAATTACAAGATTACCATAAATAGTGACAACAGCGCCCCCAGCCTCAACAGGTTAACAAACAGATTTCGAATCATTAACAAACCATTTGGAATTCCAGCTACCTTCTCCTCTATGCAATCTTGTTTCCGAGCTGGTCATGGGTGCACCTCAGTCACGCTCAAGGTCCTAAACGATATCATAACCGCCATCAATAAAAGACAGTACTGTGCAGCCGTCTTCATCGACCTAGCCAAGGCTTTCGACTCTGTCAAGCATCGCATTCTTATTGGCAGACTCAATAGCCTTGGTTTCTCAAATGATTGCCTCGCCTAGTTCACCAACTACTTCTCAGATAGAGTTCAGTGTGTCAAATCGGAGGGCCTGTTGTCCGGACCTCTGACAGTCTCTATGGGGGGTGCCACATGTTTCAATTCTCAGGCCGACTCTTTTCTCTGTATATATCAATGATGTCGCTCTTGATGTTAGTGATTCTCTGATTCACCTCTATGCAGACGACACCATTCTGTATACATCTGGCACTTCTTTGCACACTGTGTTAACCTGTCTAGGATCAGCGTGGCGCTAGCGGCACACCCCCCCCCCCCCCACTGAAAAACCAGTGCCGCGAAATTCAAAAAAAATATTTTTTTAAAATATTTAACTTTCACACATTAAAGTCCAATACAGCTAATGAAAGACACAGATCTTGTGAATCCAGTCAACATTTCCGATTTTTAAAATGTTTTACAGGGAAGACACAATATGTAAAGATGTACATCTATTACCTAAAAACACATTAGCATAATCCACCATCTTTTATTTGTCCACCAACACCAGTAGCCATCACCAATTCGGCTAAACTAAGATATTTATAGCCCCTAACCAACAAAAAAACTCATTAGATGACAGTCTGATAACATATTTATGGTATGGGATAGGTTTTGTTAGAAAAAAGTGCATATTTCAGGTAGATGGCATAGTTTACAATTGCACCCACCATCACAAATGGACTAGAATAATTACAATGAGCAACGTGTGTACCTAACTACTAATCATCAAACATTTCGTAAAAATACACAGCATACACGAATCGAAAGACACAGATCCTGTGAATACAGACAATATTTCAGATTTTCTAAGTGTCTTACAGCGAAAACACAATAAATCGTTATATTAGCTTAGCACATAGCAATTAGCAGCCCAGCATTGATTCTAGCCAAAGTGAGCGATAAAAGTCAACATCGCCAAAAGATATTAATTTTTTCACTAACCTTCTCAGAATTCTTCCGATGACACTCCTGTAACATCACATTACAACATGCATATACAGTTTGATCGAAAATGTTTATATTTAGCCACCAAAATCATGGTTAGACAATGTGAAATGTAGCTCAGCTGGTCAGAAAATGTCCTTGCGCCACTTAGACAGTGATCTACTCTTATACATAAATACTCATAAACGTGACTAAAAAATATAGGGTGGACAGGGATTGATAGACAATTTAATTCTTAATACAATTGCGTTATTACATTTTTTAATTTATCCTTACTTTTCAATACAGTTTGCGCCAAGCGAAGCTACGTCAAAAAACATGGCGTCCTAAGCCACTAAAATGTTTCGACAGAAACACG
Organism: Salvelinus fontinalis; assembly: GCF_029448725.1. NCBI lineage: Eukaryota > Metazoa > Chordata > Actinopteri > Salmoniformes > Salmonidae > Salvelinus > Salvelinus fontinalis. Next base: position 31,507,576 of record NC_074691.1, read on the forward strand.
ATTTATCATAATAAAAATGTCCTACCTTGAGCTGTTCTTCCATCAGTATCTTGGGCAAAGGATCCTTTCTTGGGAGAAATCGTCTTTTGGTGGAAAGCTGTCCTCTTGCCATGTGGAAATGTCAACTGCGTTCAGGATGAACTGAAAAGCGTGCCCAACTTTTCACATCGTTGCAAAAATAAATGTCCCAAAATCGCACTAAACGGATATAAATTGCTATAAAACGCTTTAAATTAACTACCTTATGATGTTTTTAACTCCTATAACGAGTGAAAAGATGACCGGAGAAATATAACAGGCTAAACTAACGCTTGGAACAGGTGCGCGCCGGTGTCCTCTAGGCTCATGACGCAGCTCCCAAAGAATGACTAGCTTCAGGGTTTTTTCATTTGTAGGGCCTGTGAACGCGCAATCGACCCCGTTGGAATCGTCATCACGTAAAGGCATCCAGGGGAAGACGTAAGAAGTGTCCGTATAGTCATAGCAACGACAGTGCCCTTTTAACTGACTTCAGAAGAGTGGCCAACATTTCTCAAATCTGACTCCATGTCAGGGAAATTGCTGTAGAATGGGCTCTGTTCCACTTAGAGACAAAATTTCAACTCCTATAGAAACTATAGACTGTTTTCTATCCAATAATAATAATAATATGCATATTGTACGATCAAGGATTTTGTGGGAAGCCGTTTAAAAAATTAGCCAAATTAGCATAAATAGTCTAAACAGCGCCCCCATCCCCAACAGGTTAATACATCTCCAAATGAGCTTCAATGCCATACAACACTCCTTCCGTGGCCTCCAACTGCTCTTAAATGCTAATTAAACTAAATGCATGCTCTTCAACCTGTATTTGCCCGCACCCGCCCACCCGACTAGCATCACTACTCTGGACGGTTCTGACTTTTGGACAACTACAAATACCTAGGTGTCTGGTTAGACTGTACACTCTCATTCCAGACTCACATTAAGCATCTCCAATCCAAAATTAAATCCTGAATCGGCTTCCTATTTCGCAAAACAAAGCCTCCTTCACTCATGCTGCCAAACATACCCGCGTAAAACTGACTATCCTACCGATCCTTGACTTTGTCGATCTCATTTACAAAATAGCCTCTGACACTCTACTCAGACTACATCCAATTTGCTATCACAGTGCCATCCGTTTTGTCACCAAAGCCCCATATACAACCCACCACTGCAACCTGTATGCTCTCGTTGGCTGGCCCTCGCTTCATAAACCCACTGGCTCCAGGTCATCTATAAGTCTTTGCTAGGTAAAGCCCCAGCTCACTTGTCACAATAGCAGCTCCAACCCATAGCACGTGCTCCAGCAGGCATATTTCACTGGTCATCCCCAAAACCGTATCCTCCTTGGGCCACCTTTCCTTCCAATTCTCTGCTGCCAATGACTGGAAGCTGGAGTCTTATATCTACCTCACTAACAATAAGCATCAGCTGTCAGAGCAGCTTACCAATCACTGCACCTGTACACACCCCATCTGTAAATAGCCCACCCAACTTCCCCATCCCCATATTGTTATTTTTTTGCTCTTTCGCACCCCAGTATTTAAAAAAAGCAATTTTTCCTTTATTTAATAAATCTTCTTAGGGCTAGGCCCCTTTTTTTTCTAAATTTCTGCCTGAATGACATGCCCAAAGTAACCTGCCTGTTGCTCAGGCCCTGAAGCCAGCATATGTCTATAATTGGTACCATTGGAAAGAACACGTTGAAGCTTGTATAAATGTTAAAATAATGTAGGAGAATGTAACACAATAGATATGGTAGGAGAAAATCCAAAGAAAAACCAACCAGATTTTTTTTTTTGCTCCCTGGATGCAATTCCTATGGCTTCCACAGCGTGTCAGCAGTCTATATTCAAGGTTTCAGGCTTGTAACTTCAAAAACAAATAAGAAATATCAGTTTTAATACAGGGACACAGTCTTGGAAATTTGTGTTTGCCATGAAGACAGGACACACCTGCGAAAAATCGGTTTCCTATTGAGCATACTTCTTTCTGTAAGAAATATTATAGTTTGGTTACATTTTAGGGTATCTGCAGAGTAAATAGAAATGTATTTTGACTTGTTGAAATAAAGTTTAGGAGTAGATTTTCGGATTCCTTTCTTTGCATGTTGAACGAGTGGATTACTCAAATCGATGGCGCCAACTAAACAGACTTTATCTAACAAAAAGACACTATATGTTATACCTGGGACACTATACCTGGGTGACAAATCAGATGAAGATTTTCAAAAAGTAAGTGAATATTTAATCGCTATTTGTGAATTTATGAAACCTGTGCCGGTGGATAAATATTTTGATGTGGGGCTCCATCCTCAAACAATCGCATGGCATGTTTTCGCTGTAATAGCTACTGTAAATCAGACAGTGCAGTTAGATTAACAAGAATTGAACCTCTAATTCCTCCCAAACCCGGATCCGGGAGCACCCCCATCAGTAAAAAAGCTGACTAGCATAGCCTAGCATAGCGTCACAAGTAAATACTAGCATCTAAATATCATTAAATCACAAGTCCAAGACACCAGATGAAAGATACACATCTTGTGAATCCAACATGTCCGATTTTTAAAATGTTTTACAGGGAAGACACAATATGTAAATCTATTAGCTAACCACGTTAGCAAAAGACACCACTTTTTTTACTCCACCATTTTTTTACTGCATCAGTAGCTATCACCATTGCAGCCACCATCACAACTCTCACGAAAGCAACTAGAATAACTACAGAGACCATCGTGTATTACCTAAATACTCGTCATAAAACATTTATGAAAAATACACAGCGTACAGCAAATGAAAAACACAGATCTTGTGAATCCAGCCAATATTTCAGATTTTGTAAGTGTTTTACAGTGAAAACACAATATAGCGTTATATTAGCTTACCACAATAGCAAACACACAACAGCATTGATTCAAGCCAAAAATAGCGATAACGTATAAACCACCAAAATATATACATTTTTTCACTGACCTGCTCAGAATTCTTCAGATGACAGTCTTATAACATCATATTACACAATGCATATAGAGATTGTTCGAATATGTGCATATTTAGCGGCACAAATCGTGGTTATAAAATGAGAAAAGTAACCAAGCTGCCAAGAAAATGTCGGGAGAAATCTTGGGAGAGGCACCTATTCTAATCGATAAATAATCATAAACTTGACTAAAAAATACAGGTTGGACAGCAAATGAAAGATAAATTAGTTATTAATGCAATCGCTGTGTTACATTTTTTAAATTAACGTTACTACAACATACAGCGTGCGTTAAAGCGAGGCTGCACTGAAATTAATGGCGGCTTATGCATTTTACATTTTTCAACAGAACAACGAATTAACAGCATAAATAGTTCTTACTTTTTGAGGAACTCCCATCAGAATCTTGGGAAAGGTGTCCTTTGTCCAAAAGAATCGTTGCTTGGTTGTAGAATGTCGTCTTCAACGTTGCAATTAGCAGTAAACATTAGCCAACTCCCCAACTCCCTAGAACGCCACAAAAATAAATACCTGAAAATCGCAATATACTGACATAAACTGATATAATTCGGTTTAAAATAACAACATTATGATGTCTTTAAAGCCTATATTGAATAAAAACACAGCCGGAAATTTCTAAGAGCTATAACCGAAGGTTCTAGTACGATATGCCAAGGTCCTCCGTGCGTCAGAGCGAAGAGGGAAAAGACCAGACACTTCCTTGCCAAGCTATTTATAACCTTTCAGATCTACGTGGAGACTCCATTTCAAGTCTCACTATTTGCTAACATCCAGGAGAAGGCGTATGCAGTGCATCTCAACCAATAGAAAACAGGCAGATTTATAAACAGATCTCAGAGCAGCTTGCAGAATTCTGCATTCTCACATCCACATAGGAAAATTGCTCTAAGTCCAGTTCTTTCACTCACAGATATAATTCAAACGGTTTTAGAAACTAGAGAGTGTTTTCTATCCAATAGTAATAATAATATGCATATTGTACGAGCAAGAATTGAGTACGAGGCGGTTTAATTTGGGAACGTAATTATTACAAAGTGCTAACTACACCCCCTATTGACAAGAAGTTTTAAGCTTTCAACCGATATAAGACGCATATGTACCTAAATGTTTAATATCCATAATTTTAATGATTATTTAATTCAACGCCCTCCAGTTTCACAGGAAGTTGTCCTGCTAGCGGAACGCCTAGCTCTAACTAGGCAAGTCAGTTAAGAACAAATTCTTATTTTTAGTGGGAACAGTGGTTTAACTGCCTTGTTCAGGGGCAGACCGACAGATTTTTACCCTGTCAGCTCAGGGATTTGATCTTGCAACCTCTCGGTAACTAGTCCAACACTAACCACTAGGCTACCTACCCCCCAGTATCTCTACTTGCACATCATCATCTGCACATCTATCACTCCAGTGTTAATGCTAAATTGTAATTATTTTGCCATTATGGCCTATTTATTGCCTTACCTCCCTAATCTTACTACATTTGCACACACTGTATATATATTTTTCTATTGTGTTATTGACTGTATGTTTGTTTATTCCATGTGTAACTCTGTGTTGTTTTTGTCGCACTGCTTTGCTTTATCTTGGTCAGGTCTCAGTTGTAATAACTTGTTCTGAGCTGGCCTACCTGGCTAAATAAAGGTGAAATAAAAATATATAAAACATATTATTTATATGAAGAATACAATTGAACAAAGCTGAATAAAATATAAATATTTTCTCCATAGATTTGAGGTAGTGCGCACATGCAGCTATTCTGAGTTGAGCGGTTAACAAAGAAATAGCTACTCCTAGATGCTTAATTTAGAGTTATTAATGTAACTTTAGTTGTTATACAAACGTTGGGCTATATGTTTTGATTTTTAATACATTGTAAGGCTGCATGATGAGACTGTAATGAGGATTTGAAAAGTTGCTTGACAGGCATGAGCTCTGCTTTGTTTTTTTTTGCGCAGGCTGTACACACTCCAATAGTCTCTCATTCACAATTTGATAATGCCTCGAATTTCACGGTGGCATCTCTTTTGTGGCCGTAATGCATCCTAAAAATATGAATGTATTTTGGGGCCCGGAGTGCTGCGTTGTTCCCTTCTCCCTGAGTGCTGCGCAATCCGAAGCGTCTCTCACTCACATGGCTCTCTGTCACGTGATCGGGTCTTTCTCACAGGCTACAAATCAGACACATCGCGGACGCAACTGCGCACGTCACTATCCAATTCCGAGGTGCACATTGAAGATATTGGAAGAACTGTTCAAGATGAGTACAGGAGGAGTAGACCTAACAAACAGCAAAAGCACTAACCTATGTCATTCTACTATCCCCCATAGTACAAAATTCGACCTATTCTATTATGTGAGATAAATAACAGTTGTGGGGTGGGGACAGACCAGAAAATGTAGCTTAAAACGTTGATAATCTATTAGGCTTTCTTCACATTATAAGCGCAGCAATGTGCACATATGGTAGTAGGCTATACGCGTGAATGTTCCATTTGCAGAAACACCATTTTTAAAAGTGACCTTAGATGCAATTATGCATGTAATGCTTTTACTATAAAGGTGCATTTTAATGGCGAAAATTATCTTCCCCAAACTTGAAACTCACGAGCTGCTTATATATGCCAGTTAGGTCCTACACCCCTTGTAAAGCTGATTAATTTTGCTCAAGTTATTTGGCCATTTTAGTTGTGATACAAACCTTATTAAAACATATAGGCCTATTGTCACACAATGATCTGGTTCACCTGTCCTTGTGATTGTCTCCACCCCCTCCAGGTATTATCCTCTGTGTATATATCCCTGTGTTATCTGTCTCTCTGTGCTAGTTCGTCTTGTTTACCAAATCAACCAGCGGTTTTCCTTGCTCCTATTTTTACCCAGTCTGTTTGTTTCTAGTCATCCTGGTTTTGACCCTTGCCTTTCCTGACTCCAAACCCACCTGCCTGACCACTCTGACTGTTCTGACTACCAGCCTGCCTATCCCCTTGTTCTGTTTTGGACTTCGATCTGGTTTCTGACCCCTAACTGGCCTGACCTCGAGACTGTCTATCGTCTGGTACTGTTTGGATGGTTTATGAACTCACCTGTCCCCGACCTGCCTTTGCCTACTCCCTTTGTTATAATAACTATTGGAGCTCTACCAGCTGCCTCCTGTGTCTAAATGTGGGTCTCGCCTTGTGCTCTTATACCTATGGGCTAGGCTACAAGAGGTGTGCGACTATGATTCAAAAAAGGCATTGTTTCTTATGCTGGGCATCATTCACAACTGATAATATATAATTCACAAGTGACAGGCTAGAATTGTCACCCATCAGACTATTCTTGTTTTAATCTTGAATTTACATATACTAAATAATATGTGACATTTGTTTTGATTTAGAATGGACCATCATCATGCACCTGTATCGAAGCAGGGGAAAAAAAAATGTCATCTATGCATTTAAAGAGCAAATGGAGGACACTTTTCCCCGTGGTTTATTTTCATGCCAGCCAGGGAGGCTATACTCCTGTTGTAAAGAGAAGCAATGTGCTTCATATTATGAAAGTTCAGAATTAAATATAGTAGGCCTAGTAGGCCAAGAGAGATTTTTGAATATGTTTGCATTGATGCCAGAGTGATTAGAGGGACAATAGAGTGCTGAGTACCAGGCAGTTAGCAAGTTTGGTAGGATACTAATGACCATCAGCAGCATCAGAGCTTGGAGAAGCCTAATTACCGTGACTAAACGGTCATGTGGAATTTGACTGCCTTCATAACTTGTGACCGTTGGTGTGGCGGTAACACGATCACCGCAACAGCCCTATTCGTGAGCTCTGTATGCTGTTATTAATCCTATATTATCTTAATTTCCCATTTATCTTTCATTCCCTGAACCCTCTAAATGGGATGTTACATAATCCTCCCTCTCATCCCCGAGCCTCAAAAACAGAGAAAGAGAGAGAGAAAGAGTTAACTCGTACTCCTCTAGACTTTCCCTCTTTCTCTCCTTTTCGCTCCTCCCTTCCCTGCTTGGCCTCTAAGTCTCCTGATAAAATAAATGTATCCTGTGATGTCTTATCTTCTCTCATCTACCCAGGAAGGCAGTGCCTCAGTTTGTTTTACCTTTCCTGTCATTCCTGTGTGTGCGTTTTTGTCTGTGTGTGTGTGCTCCTGCCGCGTTTGTGTGTGTGTGCTCCTGCCACGTTTGTGTGTGTGTGTGTTCCTGCCGCGTGTGTGTGTGTGTGCTCCTGCCGTGTGTGTGTGTGTTCCTGCCGCGTGTGTGTGTGTCCTCCTGCCGTGTGTGTGTGTGTTCCTGCCGCGTGTGTGTGTGTGCTCCTGCCGTGTGTGTGTGTGTGTTCCTGCCGTGTGTGTGTGTGTGTTCCTGCCGTGTGTGTGTGTTCCTGCCGTGTGTGTGTGTTCCTGCCGTGTGTGTGTTCCTGCCGTGTGTGTGTTCCTGCCGCGTGTGTGTGTGTGTTCCTGCCGTGTGTGTGTGTGTTCCTGCCGTGTGTGTGTGTGTTCCTGCCGCGTGTGTGTGTTGCTGCCGCGTGTGTGTGTGTTCCTGCCGTGTGTGTTTGAGTGTCAGCCTATGTATGTGTCTTTTCTTCCATCCCAGACTCCCAGCATTCCTTGCAATGGAACAAAGTTAATGGTGTGTTGATCCTGTACACGACCCCCAGTTTATCATACTCCATCATAGCTGGAGATTTTCCCCCTGCAGAAGTGGAGAAATGTGTTGTTTCATATCAGGGACACAGCATTTCACTGCTGTGCTGACTGAGTGTGTGTCCAAGCCGTTTCTCGTGTCTGTGCTGGGGTAATGTACCTAACCCAGATACACCTAGCTCCAGTCAACATTTGAGTATGCTAGAGTGGTGTTGGTAGGGACTGGAGGGTGTGTTATTGTGTGTGTATGTTCTGGTAGCCTGGCTAAGTCTCTGATCTCCAGTTGAGCCATAGACTATAACCCAACGTAACCCCAGGCTGTGAGACCTGCTCTACCCATCCTAACCCCAGGCTGTTAGACCTGCTCTACCCATCCTAACCCCAGGCTTAGCCATGTTTTAACCCAACCTAACCCCAGGCTGTGAGACCTGCTGTAACCCAACGTAACCCCAGGCTGTGAGACCTGCTCTAACCCATCCTAACCCCAGGCTTAGCCATGTTTTAACCCAACCTAACCCCAGGCTGTGAGACCTGCTGTAACCCATCCTAACCCCAGGCTGTGAGACCTGCTCTAACCCATCCTAACCCCAGGCTTAGCCATGTTTTAACCCAACCTAACCCCAGGCTGTGAGACCTGCTGTAACCCATCCTAACCCCAGGCTGTGAGACCTGCTCTACCCATCCTAACCCCAGGCTGTGAGACCTGCTCTACCCATCCTAACCCCAGGCTGTGAGACCTGCTCTACCCATCCTAACCCCAGGCTGTGAGACCTGCTCTAACCTACTAACCCCAGGCTGTGAGACCTGCTCTACCCATCCTAACCCCAGGCTGTGAGACCTGCTCTACCCATCCTAACCCCAGGCTGTGAGACCTGCTCTACCCATCCTAACCCCAGCCTTAGCCATGTTGTAACCCGACCTAACCCCAGGCTATGAGACCTGCTGTAACCCATCCTAACCCCAGGCTGTGAGACCTGCTCTACCCATCCTAACCCCAGGCTGTGAGACCTGCTCTAACCCATCCTAACCCCAGGCTGTGAGACCTGCTCTACCCATCCTAACCCCAGGCTGTGAGACCTGCTCTACCCATCCTAACCCCAGGCTGTGAGACCTGCTCTACCCATCCTAACCCCAGGCTGTGAGACCTGCTCTAACCCATCCTAACCCCAGGCTGTGAGACCTGCTCTAACCCATCCTAACCCCAGGCTGTGGGACCTGTTCTACCCATCCTAACCCCAGGCTGTGAGACCTGCTCTACCCATCCTAACCCCAGGCTTAGCCATGCTGTAACCCAACCTAACCCCAGGCTGTGAGACCTGCTCTACCCATCCTAACCCCAGGCTGTGAGACCTGCTGTAACCCAACCTAACCCCAGGCTGTGAGACCTGCTCTACCCATCCTAACCCCAGGCTGTGAGACCTGCTGTAACCCATCCTAACCCCAGGCTTAGCCATGTTGTAACCCAACCTAACCCCAGGCTGTGAGACCTGCTGTAACCCCAGGCTGTGAGACCTGCTCTAACCCCAGGCTGTGAGACCTGGTCTAACCCCAGGCTGTGAGACCTGCTGTAACCCCAGGCTGTGAGACCTGCTCTAACCCCAGGCTGTGAGACCTGCTGTAACCCCAGGCTGTGAGACCTGCTGTAACCCCAGGCTGTGAGACCTGCTCTAACCCCAGGCTGTGAGACCTGCTGTAACCCCAGGCTGTGAGACCTGCTCTAACCCCAGGCTGTGAGACCTGCTGTAACCCATCCTAACCCCAGGCTGTGAGACCTGCTGTAACCCATCCTAACCCCAGGCTGTGAGACCTGCTGTAACCCATCCTAACCCCAGGCTGTGAGACCTGCTATAACCCATCCTAACCCCAGGCTGTGAGACCTGCTCGACCCATCCTAACCCCAGGCTTAGCCATGTTGTAACCCAACCTAACCCCAGGCTGTGAGACCTGCTCTAACCCATCCTAACCCCAGGCTGTGAGACCTGCTGTAACCCATCCTAACCCCAGGCTGTGAGACCTGCTATAACCCATCCTAACCCCAGGCTGTGAGACCTGCTCGACCCATCCTAACCCCAGGCTTAGCCATGTTGTAATCCGACCTAACCCCAGGCTGTGAGACCTGCTCTAACCATCCTAACCCCAGGCTGTGAGACCTGCTGTAACCCATCCTAACCCCAGGCTGTGAGACCTGCTCTAAACTACTAACCCCAGACTGTGAGACCTGCTCTAACCTACTAACCCCAGGCTGTGAGACCTGCTCTAACCTATTAACCCCAGGCTTTGCCTTCAGGTGAAAGGCTGATACCCTGATATAATACTGAGTAGGAGACTCCCCAGAGGCAGAGAATGGGATAAATTATGCAGTCACACTTTCACTGCCCCGCCCCCTTCATCATCACTGTCTCTCATTATCTATCATACCCCCCTTCATCATCACTGTCTCTCATTGTCTATCATAACCCCCCGTTTTCATTCTCACTATCTCTCATTCTCTCACTTCAGCATGTGCTCACATGAGTTGCCTGAATCAGCTGTGAGATCTACACAGATGCAGACACAGATATGCGCAAGCACACACACGCTCTTGTGGTTAACCAGTAACCAATTCTCTCTCTCTTCATCTTTCTCTCTCTCTCTCTCTAGATAGATAGATAGATAGGACCTCTGTACAGATGTTTGGATGACAGTATAGATGGCTAATTAAGTAGCCCATATGATAACACAACACCTTTAGACTCTCTCAGGAAAGCAGCTCCAACCTGAGTTAGGCTACTTACTATCTTTGGTAGAGCACATGCAGCTCACCTTGCTCCCTCTAACAGTCAAACGAACATGAAATGTTTAAAACAAATCTAATGAAGTAACGAAAGTAATATAACTAAATAAAATGGCGCTGGAAGAAATGGCAGCAGTTTTACGGGTGCCCAACCAATTGTGCTATTGTCGGGTTTTTTCACGTTATTTGTAACTTATTTTGTACATAATGTTTCTGCCACCGTATCTTACTGCAAAAAAGAGCATCTGAATATCAGGACAGCGATCACTCACCTCGGATTAGGCAACGATTTTTTCTTCAACAAGCAAGACGCACAGGACATTCTCCAAACACCCGACAGGGCCCACATCCCCGTTATTTGCAAGAGGAAGAGACGCAGGTACAGAGGACACAGAGCAGGGTGCCTCGTAAGGATCCGCAGAAGGCGAGTGGGAAAGCTGCCGTTACCGTCAATATTACTCGCCAACGTGCAATCTTGGACAATAAATTAGACGAGGTACGATCACGAATATCCTACCAACGGGACATCAAAAACTGTAATATCCTATGTTTCACGGAATCGTGGCTGAATGATGACATGGATATTCAGCTAGCTGGATATACGCTGCACCGGCAAGACAGAAAGCACACTCCGGTAAGACGAGGGGGGGTGGTCTGTGCATATTTGTAAACAACAGCTGGTGCATGAAATCTGAGGAAGTCTCTAGTTTTTGCTCGTCTGAATTAGAGTATATTGTGATAAATTGCAGGCCACACTACTTGCCTAGAGTTTTCAGCTATAATTGTCGTGGCTGTTTAACTTCTTTCAGCTAGGGGGCAGACTTTTTTTTTTTTTTTTTTAAATAACGTTCCCAAGGTAAACTGACTATTTCTCAGGCCCAGATCGTAGAATATGCATATAATTTACAGATTAGGATAGAAAACACTCCAAAGTTTCCAAAACTGTCCAAATATTGTCTGAGTATAACAGAACTGATTTTGCAGGCGCAAGCCTGAGGAAATCCAACCTGGAAGTGCATTTTTTTTTTTTTATCCCTGTTCTGTTGCCTGCCCCTCTTCCATTTAAAGGGGTATCAACCAGATTCCTTTTCCAGTGGCTTCCTCAGGCTGTGACCAGGCTTTAGACATAGTTTCAGGCTTTTATTTTAAAATGAGCGAGATTTTCAAAACGAGTCAGGTGTCCTTTGATTAGTTCCTGCGCGCGAGAGGGGTAGCTCGACATTTTCTTTCTCTCGTTTATTGAATAGGTTACCGTCCGGTTGAAATATTATCAATTATGTATGTTAAAAACAACCTGAGGATTGATTATAAAAAAAACGTTTGACATGTTTCTACGAACATTACGGATACTTTTTGGAATTTTCGTCTGCCTTTCAGGAACGGAACGAGGCTGTGGTTTTCTAAACATAACACGCCAACCAAATGGCGTTTTTTGGTTATAAAACTAATATTTATCGAACAAAAATAACATTGTGTAACTGGGAGTCTCGTGAGTGCAAACATCCGAAGATTATCAAAGGTAAGCGATTTAATTTTATTGCTTTTCGGACTTTCGTGACCATGCTAATTTGGGGCTAGCTGTTCTTACTGTTTTGTCTAGTGATTGATAAACTCACAAACGCTTGGATTGCTTTCGCGGTAAAGCATATTTTCAAAATCTGACATGATAGGTGGATTAACAACAAGCTAAGCTGTGTTTTGGTATATTTCACTTATGATTTCATGATTATAAATATTTTTTGTATTTTTTTTGAATTTGGCGCTCTGCAGTTTAGTGGTTGTTGTTGATAAATGATCCCGGTACCGGGATCCGTGCATCAAGAAGTTAATTACCACCACAGACAGATGCCTGCACTAAGACCGCACTCAGTCAGCTGAATAAGCAAACAGGAAACCACTCACCCAGAGGTGGCGCTCCTAGTGGTCGGTGACTTTAATGCAGGGAAACTTAAATCAGTTCTACCAAATTTCTATTAACATGTTAAATGTGCAACCAGAGGGAAAAAAATCTAGATCACCTGTACTCCACACACACACAGACGCGTACAAAGCTCTCCCTCGCCCTCCATTTGGTAAATCCGACCACAACTCTATCCTCCTGATTCCTGCTTACCTGCAAAAATTAAAGCAGGAAGCACCAGTGACTCGGTCTATAAAAAAGTGGTCAGATGAAGCAGATGCTAAACTACAGTACTGTTTTGCTATCAGACTGGAACATGTTCCGGGATTCTTCCGATGGTATTGAGGAGTACGCCACATCGGTCAATGGCTTTATCAATAAGTGCATCGAGGACGTCGTCCCCACAGTGACTGTACGTACATACCCCAACCAGCAACCATGGATTACAGGCAACATTCGCACTGAGCTAAAGGGCAGAGCTGCCGCTTTTAAGGTGCGGGACTCTAACCCGGAAGCTTACAAAAAATCCTGCTATGCCCTGCGACGAACCATCAAACAGGCAAAGCGTCAATATAGGGCTAAGATTGAATCATACTACACCGGCTCCGATGCTCGTCTTATGTGGCAGGGCTTGCAAACTATTACAGACTACAAAGGGAAGCACAGCCGCGAGCTGCCCAGTGACACGAGCATACCAGACGAGCTAAATCCCTTCTATGCTTGCTTCGAGGCAAGCAACACTGAGGCATGTATGACAGCATCAGCTGTTCCGGACAACTCTGTGATCACGCTCTCCGTAGCCGACGTGAGTAAGACCTTTAAACAGGTCAACATACACAAGGCTGTGGGGCCAGACGGATTACCAGGACGTGTGTTGCGGGCATGTGCTGACCAACTGGCAGGTGTCTTCACTGACATTTTCAACTTGTCCCTGATTGAGTCTGTAAAACCAACATGTTTCAAGCAGACCACCATAGTCCCTGTGCCCAAAAACACTAAGGTAACCTTAGCCCGGTTAGCAAATGTGCGGGAGCTATCTGTATTGTGTCCCACCACCCGCCAACCCCTCTTTACTCTACTGCTACTCTGTTCATCATATATGCATAGTCACTTTAACCATATCTACATGTACATACTACCTCAATCAGCCTGACTAACCGGTGTCTGTATGTAGCCTTGCTATTTTTATAGCCTCGCTACTGTATATAGCCTCGCTACTGTTTTTCACTGTCTTTTTACTGTTGTTTTTATTTCTTTACTTACCTATTATCCTGTTTGGTCTAGTGGGCAACATTTTCACGTTTGGATGAAAAGCATGCCCAGAGTAAACTGCCTGCTACTCAGTCCCAGTTGCTAATATATGCATATTATGAGTAGATGTTGGATAGAAAAGACTCTGAAGTTTCTAAAACTGTTTGGATGATGTCTGTGAGTATAACATAACTCATATGGCAGGCGAAAACCTGAGAAAAATCCAACCAGGAAGTGGGAAATCTGAGGTTTGTAGTTTTTCAACTCTTTGCCAATCGAATACAGTGTCCATGGGGTAATATTGCACTTCCTAAGGCTTCCACTAGATGTCAACAGTGTTTAGAACCTTGTTTGATGCTTCTACTGTGAAGTGGGGGCGAATGAGAGTGGATTGAGTAAGGTCTCTCCCAGAGTGCCATGAGCTGAACATGCGCGTTCACGTGAGTTAGCTTGAGTTCCATTGCATTTCTGAAGACAAAGGAATTCTCCGGTTGGAACATTATTGAAGATTTATGTTAAAAACATCCTAAAGATTGATTCTATACTTCGTTTGACATGTTTCTACGGGCTGTAACGGAACCTTTTGACTTTTCGTCTGCTCCTAGTGATCGCAGTCATGAATTTGGAATACTGGGCTAAACGCGCAAACAAAAAGGAGGTATTTGGACATAAAGATGAACTTTTTCAAACAAATCAAACATTTATTGTGGAACTGGGATTCCTGGTAGTGCATTCTGATGAAGATCATCAAAGGTAAGTGAATATTTATAATGCTATTTCTGACTTCTGTTGACTCCAACATGGCGGATATCTGTTTGGCTTGATTTGTTGTCTGAGCGCTGTACTCAGATTATTGCATGGTTAGCTTTTTCCGTAAAGTTTTTTTAAAATCTGACACAGCGGTTGCATTAAGGAGAAGTATATCTTTAATTCTGTGAAAAACACTTGTCTTTTATCAAAGTTTATTAGAGTATTTCTGTAAATTGATGTGGCTCTGCAAATTCACAGGATGTTTTGGAGGCAAAGCCAAATGTAAACTGAGGTTTTTTGATATAAATAGGAACTTGATTGAACAAAACATACATGTATTGTGTAACATGTTGTCCCGGGAGTGTCATCTGATGAAGAATATCAAAGGTTAGTGATTCATTTTATCTCTATTTCTGCTTTTTGTGACTTCTCTCTTTGATTGGAAAATCGCTGTATGCTTTATGCTTTTCTAGTTGCTGACTTAACATAATGATATGTTCTGCTTTCGCCGAAAAGCCTTTTTGAAATCGGACACTGTGGTTGGATTAACGAGAATTGTATCTTTAAAATGGTGTCTAATACTTGTATGTTTGAGAAATTTGAATTATGAGATTTCTGTTGATTGTAAATTGGCGCCCTGCAATTTCATTGGCTGTTGGCGAGGTTCCCAGACAGGTTATTCACCTAATACCTTTTTTGAACTATTGGTTAGAGCCTGTAAGCATTTCACTGTAAGGTCTACACCTGCTTTTTTCGACGCACGTGACAAATAAACTTTGATTTGATTTTGATTAGTATTATAAACTGGGTTGTTTGAGTCCTGAATGCTGATTGGCTGAGCCCTGAATTATAATCAGACCGTATACCCCAGGTAGGACAAAACATTTATTTTTACTGCTCTAATTACATTGGTAACCAGTTTATAATAGCAATAAGGCACCTCGGGGGTTTGTGATATATGACAAAGAACAGCCCTTAGCCGTGATATATTGGCCATATACCATAACCCCTCGGGCCTTATTGCTTAAATATAACGCATTACTTTCCACAAAGTTATACATAATACGCGTTACTTTCCACACAAAGTAAAATAACTAGCTATATAACGCAGTACTTCCCACACAATGTAATACAACTAGTAATAGAACACATTACTTAACACAAAGTACTATTGTAAAGTAACGCGTTTCTTTTGTTAAATGTAACAAGTGATATATAATTTAATACTTTTTCATGTAACTAATCCCAACACTGGAAGTTTCATCATGTTGGGGTCTATATAAGCTTCAACATGAGGTCGTAAACCTAGCATTAAAGTACATCCTTGTAGCTGTGTGGGCAAATATAGTCAAAATGTTGTGTCATGGCATGTTGAGCAAATTTTCTTCCCAAGCGTAAGGCATTATTGCTGGGATATGAGGTAACAACAGTACCTGGACTATGTTAAAAAATAAAAAAAAGAATTGTTTCATTTTAATTTTATTTCACCTTTTATTTAAACAGGTAGGCCAGTTGAGAACATGTTCTCATTTACAACTGCGACCTGGCCAAGATAAAGCAAAGCAGTGCAACAAAAACAAAACAGAGTTACACATGGAATAAACAAACATACAGTCAAAAACACAATAGAAAATCTGTTTACAGTGTGTGCAAATGAAGTAAGGCGGTAAGGCAATGAATAGGCCGTAGTGGCATAGTAATTACAATTTGGCAAATTAACACTGGAGTGATATGTGCAGATGAGCATGTGCAAGTAGAAATACTGGTGTGCAAAAGAGCATAATAAAAAATAAAAAAACGTATGGGGATGAGGTAGGTAGTTGGTTAGATGGGCTATTCACAGATGGGCTGTGTACAGCTACAGCGATCGGTAAGCTGCTCTGACAGCCGATGCTTGAAGTTAGTGAGGGAGATATAAGTCTCCAACTTCAGTATTTTTTTAAATTCGTTCCAGTCATTGGCAGCAGAGAACTGGAAGGAAAGGCGGCCAAAGTAGGTGTTGGCTTTGGGGATGACATGTGAAATATACCTGCTGGAGCGCGTGCTACGGGTGGGTGTTGCTATGGTGACCAATGAGTTGAGATAAGGCAGAGCTTTAGCTAGACTTATAGATGACCTGGAGCCAGTAGTTTTCGCAACGGATATGTAGCGAGGACCAGCCAACGAAAGCATACAGGTTGCAATTGTGGGTAGTATATGGGGCTTTGGTGACAAAATGGATGGCACTGTGATAGACTGTATCCAATTTGCTGAGTAGAGTGTTGGAGGCTATTTTGTAAATGACAATGCCAAAGTCAAGGATCGGCAAGATAGTCAGTTTTACGAGAATATTTATGTTTGGCAACATGAGTGAAGGAGGCTTTGTTGTGAAATAGGAAGCCGATTCTAGATTTAATTTTGGATTGAGATGCTTAATGTGAGTCTGGAAGGATAGTTTTAAGTCTAACCAGATACCTAGGTATTTATAGTTGTCCACATATTCTAAGTCAGAACCGTCCAGAGTAGTGATGCTAGGCGGGCGGGTGCGGGCAGCGATCGTTTGAAGAGCATGCATTTAGTTTTACTAACGTTTAAGAGCAATTGGAGGCCATGGAAGGAGTGTTGTATGGCATTTGAAGCTCGTTTGGAGGTTTGTTAACAGTGTCCAAAGACGGGCCAGATGTATACAGAATGGTGTCATCTGCGTCAAGGTGGATCAAAGAATCACTCGCAGCAAGAGCGACATCATTGATAAATACAGAGAAAAGAGTTGGTCCGAGAATTGAACCCTGTGGCACCCTATAGAGACTGCCAGAGGTCCGGACAACAGGCCCACTGAACTCTATCTGAGAAGTAGTTAGTGAACCTGGCGAGGCAGTCATTTGAGAAACCAAGACTGTTGAGTCGGCCGATAAGAATACGGTAATTGACAGTCGATGAATTGTGTTTGTTAGGTGTGTTAAAAGATGCTTAAAATGCCAAAAAAGTGATTGTGATTGTGTTGAATTGTGTTTGGGAAATAAAGATAGACATGGTTTTTAAAAGGTAGTGGTAATATTTTATTCAGAACAGACATTTGTAGGCGGCTTACCCCATAACTGGGGTAATTTGTGCCAGGAGGCCACTTTATGTGGACAAGGTATCTTTTCAAAACTGTAATGTTTACATACAATCTGATTATTTCCAAAGATACACAGCATCCTGAAATGTATGTGGATATATTTGTTAGAAAGAATACTATATTTGTGACCGACCGGCTCGATTCGTTCTTATGTAGCAAAATTTGAAATAGTTTTTTTTACATTAGATTAAAGTAGAGACTCAGAGCTGGTCAAGTGTGCCTTGAAATCTACATAAATCACAGGCAGCGTCACCAGCAAAGCACCCCCACGGCATCACACCTCCTCCTCCATGCCTTACGGTGGGAACCACAATTGCGGAGATCATCCGTTCACCTACTCTGTGTCTCACAAAGACACGGCGGTTGGAACCAAATCTCTCAAATTTGGACTCATCGGACCAAAGGACAGATTTCCACCGGTCTAATGTACATTGCTCGTCTTTCTTGGCCCAAGCAAGTCTCTTCTTCTTATTAGTGTCCTTTTGTAGTGGTTTCTTTGCAGCAATTCGACCATGAAGGCCAGATTCAGGCAGTCTCCTCTGAACAGTTGATGTTTAGATGTGTCTGTTACTTGAACTCTGACGCATTTATTTGGGCTGCTATTTCTGAGGCTGGTAACTCTGAGCCTATCCTCTGCAGTAGAGGTAACTCCTGATAATCTTTTCCTGTGGCGGTCCTCATGAGAGCCATTTTCATTATAGCGCTTGATGGTTTTTGCGACTGCACTTGAAGAAACTTTCAAAGTTCTTAACATTTTCTGAATTGACTGACCTTCATGTCCTAAAGTAATGATGGACTGTCGTTTCTCTTTGCTTATTTGAGCTGTTATTGCCATAATATGGACTTTTACCAAATAGGGCTATCTTCTGTATACCACCCCTACCTTATCATAACACAACTGATTGGCTCAAATGCATTAAGAAGGAAAGATATTCCACAAATGAAAACCTGTTAATTGAAATGCATTCCAGGTGACTGAAGCTGATTGAGAGAAGGCCAAGAGTGTGCAAAGCTGCCATCAAGGCTAAGGATGGCTACTTTGAAGAACACTTTTCTGGTTATTACATGATTCCATATGTGTTATTTCATAGTTTTGATGTCTTCACTATTATTCTACAATGTAGAAAATTGTAAAAATAAGAAAAGTCCTTGAATGAGTAGGCGTGTCCAAACTTTTGACTGGTACTGTACGTTCAAATGCCTCTCCTGTGAAGTAGTGACACGCGACATACACCTAGTTTCCTGAAACAAGTCATATTTTCCTTGACAGAGTGATGTTGAATGTTAAAAATGGCTCACCTTACCCCTCTCCCCTATTCCATCACTCCAACTGGCTGTCCAGATGGCTCCTCTATCAGAAGTAGATCTTTAGCCCACTACATCCCTCCCTCCCTCCCTCCCTCCCTCCCTCCCTCCCTCCCTCCCTCCCTCCCTCCCTCCCTTCCTCCATCCCCTCCATCCCCTCCCTCTCTCCCTCCCTCCCTCCCTCCCTCCCTCCATCCCCTCCATCCCCTCCCTCCCTCCCTCTTTCTCCCGAATGCCAAATCGCTTACATTGGCTTAATCCATCTTTTTTACCTCTTCTCCTCTTATGCCATTCACTTGTTATTACTCTGCGTTTCAACCGCTCACTCTCTACTCAGCACACCCATTCAATACTGTGTCCATTCGCTCATCACATCCTATTCAATATTATGTCCATTCAGTCATCCCTCTATTCTCTCTCTATTAATAGTTGCCATTCATTTCATCACTTTCTCTCTGCCTGCTTGTTCCCTCTTTCTGGCTCTGCCTGCTTGTTCCCTCTTTCTGGCTCTGCCTGCTTGTTCCCTCTTTCTCTCTCTGCCTGCTTGTTCCCTCTTTCTCTCTCTGCCTGCTTGTTCCCTCTTTCTCTCTCTGCCTGCTTGTTCTCTCTTTCTCTCTCTGCCTGCTTGTTCCCTCTTTTCTCTCTCTGCCTGCTTGTTCCCTCTTTCTCTCTCTGCCTGCTTGTTCCCTCTTTCTCTCTCTGCCTGCTTGTTCCCTCTTTCTCTCTCTGCCTGCTTGTTCCCTCTTTCTGTCTCTGCCTGCTTGTTCCCTCTATTTATCTCTCTGCCTGCTTGTTCCCTCTTTCTCTCTCTGCCTGCTTGTTCCCTCTTTCTCTCTCTGCCTGCTTGTTCCCTCTATTTCTCTCTCTGCCTGTTTGTTCCCTCTATTTCTCTCTCTGCCTGCTTGTTCCCTCTATTTATCTCTCTGCCTGCTTGTTCCCTCTTTCTCTCTCTGCCTGCTTGTTCCCTCTTTCTCTCTCTGCCTGCTTGTTCCCTCTATTTCTCTCTCTGCCTGCTTGTTCCCTCTTTCTCTCTCTGCCTGCTTGTTCCCTCTTTCTCTCTCTGCCTGCTTGTTCCCTCTTTCTCTCTCTGCCTGCTTGTTCCCTCTATTTATCTCTCTGCCTGCTTGTTCCCTCTTTCTATCTCTGCCTGCTTGTTCCCTCTTTCTCGCTCTGCCTGCTTGTTCCCTCTTTCTCGCTCTGCCTGCTTGTTCCCTCTTTCTCTCTCTGCCTGCTTGTTCCCTCTTTCTCTCTCTGCCTGCTTGTTCCCTCTTTCTCTCTCTGCCTGCTTGTTCTCTCTTTCTCTCTCTGCCTGCTTGTTCCCTCTATTTCTCTCTCTGCCTGCTTGTTCCCTCTTTCTCTCTCTGCCTGCTTGTTCCCTCTTTCTCTCTCTGCCTGCTTGTTCCCTCTTTCTGTCTCTGCCTGCTTGTTCCCTCTTTCTGTCTCTGCCTGCTTGTTCCCTCTATTTATCTCTCTGCCTGCTTGTTCCCTCTATTTATCTCTCTGCCTGCTTGTTCCCTCTTTTTCTCTCTCTGCCTGCTTGTTCCCTCTTTCTCTCTCTGCCTGCTTGTTCCCTCTATTTCTCTCTCTGCCTGCTTGTTCCCTCTTTTTATCTCTCTGCCTGCTTGTTCCCTCTTTTTATCTCTCTGCCTGCTTGTTCCCTCTTTCTCTCTCTGCCTGCTTGTTCCCTCTTTCTCTCTCTGCCTGCTTGTTCCCTCTATTTATCTCTCTGCCTGCTTGTTCCCTCTTTCTCTCTCTGCCTGCTTGTTCTCTCTTTCTCTCTCTGCCTGTTTGTTCCCTCTTTCTATCTCTGCCTGCTTGTTCCCTCTTTCTCTCTCTGCCTGCTTGTTCCCTCTTTCTCTCTCTGCCTGCTTGTTCCCTCTATTTATCTCTCTGCCTGCTTGTTCCCTCTTTCTCTCTCTGCCTGCTTGTTCCCTCTATTTATCTCTCTGCCTGCTTGTTCCCTCTTTCTCTCTCTGCCTGCTTGTTCCCTCTATTTATCTCTCTGCCTGCTTGTTCCCTCTTTCTCGCTCTGCCAGCTTGTTCCCTCTTTCTCTCTCTGCCTGCTTGTTCCCTCTTTCTCTCTCCGCCTGCTTGTTCCCTCTTTCTCTCTCTGCTTGCTATCTCTGTCTCTTTCTCTCTCTCTCTACCTGCTTGCTAGCTCTATCTCTACACCCACCGTTTCTCTCTCTCTCTCTCAATGACTTTTAATTGAAGGGCTTTATTGGCATAGGAAACATATGTTTACATTGCCAAAGCAAGGGAAATAGATCATGAACAAATGTGAAATAAACAATAAAAATCCACAGTAAACATTACTCTCTTTCTCTCTCTCTCTATGTACTCCCTCCCTCTTGCAGGCGTGAGTCATCCTCTGCACCCTCACATTTTTCTCAGTGTGTCTGCCCAGCCCAGTCACAGGGCCACAGCGCTAGCCCATCTGACATGTAGCCACAACGTACAATACAGCGTAGCCGTGGGAAGTAGGGGTGCTGGACGTTCTGCAGCACCTCTGGCACCTCTGGTGGTGAGATGGTAAAACTCAAGAATTTGTGGTGTTGCAGAAAAAATATGATGATTGCATGAATAGTTTTAATATATGGTCCCCATTCTGCACAGAGGATATTTACGATGCTCTCCACTGCTGCCAATACGTTCTCAAGTTGAGGATTTTGATTACTAATGGATAGATTAGAGTATTTTCATTGTCTTCTGTTGACATGAATAGCCATGTGCTTTCCAAACTATGTTTTCATGCGTTTGTATTTGGAAATATTGCAGTCCCCGCTGATGAAAAACATCCCCACAGCATGATGCTGCCACCACCATGCTTCAATGTGAGGATCGTATTCTCGGGGTATTGAGAGGTGTTGTGTTTGCACCAGACATAGCGTTTTCCTTGATGGCCAAAAAGCTCAATTTTCGTCTCATCTCACCAGAGTACGTCCTTCCATATGTTTTGGGGAGTCTCCCACAAGCCTTTTGGAGAACACCAAACGTGTTTTTGTAAGAAACTCTTCTGTAAGAGCTGCCAGCTCTGTGGAGTGTATGGCTTAAAGTGGTCCTATGGACAGATACTCCAATCTCCGCTGTGGAGCTTTGCTGCTCCTTCAGGGTTATCTTTGGTCTCTTTGTTACCTCTGATTAATGCCCTCCTTACCTGGTCTGTTTTGGTGGGTGGACCTCTCTTGGAAGGTTTGTTGTGGTGCCATATTCTTCCCATTTTTTAATAATGGGTTTAATGGTGCTTTGTGGGATGTTCAAAGTTTCAGATTTTTTTTTTTATAACCAACCCTGATCTGTACTTCTCCACAACTTTGTCTCTGACCTGTTTGGAGAGCTCCTTGGTCTTCATGCTGCCGCTTGCTTAGTGGTGTCCCTTGCTTAGAGGTGTTGCAGACTCACAGGCTTTTCAGAACAGGTGTATATATACTGAGATCATGTGACAGATCATCTGGCTTTGCACACAGGTGGATTATATTTAACTAATTATGTGACTTCTGAAGCTAATTGGCTGCTTATTTAGGGGCTTCATAACAAAGGGGGTGAATTCATATGCAAGCAGAATTTTTCAGTTTAAAATATTATATATTTTTTGAAGTTATTTTTTTCATTTCACTTTTCCAATTTGGACTATTTTGTGTATGTCCATTACATGAAATCCAAATAAAAATCAATTTCAATTACAGGTTGTAATGCAACAAAATTGGAAAAACGCCAAGGGGGATGAATACTTTTGCAAGGCACTGTATAGGCTGTCTCATCGTTGTCAGTGATCACTGCTATGTCATCGGCAAACTTAATGATGGTGTGCAGTCATGGGTGAACAGGGAGTACAGGAGGGGAATGTGCATGCACCCCTGAGGGGCCCCCGTGTTGAGGATCAGCATGGCGGATGTGTTGTTACCAACCGTTACCACCTGGGGGTGGCCTGTCAGGAAGTCCAGGATCCAGTTGTAGAGGGAGGTGTTTAGTCCCAGGGTCCTTAGCTTAGTGATGAGCTTTGAGGGCACTATTGTGCAGAACGCTGAGCCGTAGTCAATGAATAGCATTCTCACATAGGTGTTCCTTTTGTCCAGGTTGGAAAGGGCAATAGAGATTGCATCATCTGTGGATCTCTTTGGGCGGTATGCAAAATGAAGTGGGTCTATGGTTTCTGGGATAATGGTGTTGATGTGAGCCATGACCAGCCTTTCAAAGCCCTTCATGGCTACAGACGTGGGTGCTACGGGTTGGTAGTCATTTAGGCAGGTTACCTTAGTGTTCTTGGGCCCAGGGACTATGGTGGTCTGCTTAAAACATGTTGGTATTACAGACTCGGACAGGGAGAGGTTGAAAATGTAAATGAAGACACTTGCCAGTTGGTCAGCACATACTCGCAGTTCACATCCTGGTAATCCATCTGGCCCTGAGGCCTTGTTAATGTTGACCTGTTTAAAGGTCTTACTCACATTGACTGCGGAGAGCGTATTCACACAGTCTTCCGGGAACAGCTGGTGCTCTCATGATTTTTTTCAGTGTTATTTGCCTCGAAAGCGAGCATAGAAGTAGTTTAGCTCGTCTGGTAGGCTCGTGTCACTGGGCAGCTCTCGGCTGTGCTTCCCTTTGTAGTCTGTAATGGTTTGCAAGCCCTGCCACATAAGACCAGCGTCAGAGCCGGTGTAGTACGATTCGATCTTAGTCCTGTGTTGAAGCTTTGCCTGTTTGATGGTTTGTCGGAGGGCATAACAGGATTTTTTTATAAGCTTCCGGGTTAGAGTCCCCCTCCTTGAAAGCGGCAGGTCTAGTCTTTAGCTAAGGCTGTATTCCATGGCTTCTGGTTGGAGTATGTACGAACGGTCACTGTGGGGACGACGTCCTCAATGCACTTATTCATGAAGCCAGTGACTGATGTGGTGTACTCCTCAAGGCCATCGGAAGAATCCTGGAACATATTCCAGTCAGTGCTGGCAACACAGTCCTGTAGTTTTGCATCTGCTTCATCTGACCACTTTTTTATAGACCGAGTCACTGGTGCTTCCTGCTTTAATTTTAGCTTGTAAGCAGGAATCAGTAGGATAGAATTATGGTCAGATTTACCAAATAGAGGGCGAGCGAAAGCTTTGAATACGTCTCTGTGTGTGGAGTAAAGGTGGACCAGAGTTTCTTTTCCCTCTGGTTGCTCATTTAACATGCTGATATAATTTTGGTAAGATTGATTGTAGTTTCTCTGCATTAAAGTCCCCAGCTACAAGGAGTGCCTGCTCTGGGTGAGCGTTTTCCTGTTTGCTTATGACGGAATGCAGCTCATTCATTGCAGTCTTAGTGCCAGCATTAGTCTGTGGTGGTATGTAGACAGCTACAAAAAATACAGATGAAAACTCTCTAGGTAGATAGTGTGGTCTGCAGCTTATCATGAGATACTCTACCTCAGGCAGACACAACCTTGAGACTTCCTTAGATATTGTGCACAAGCTGCCATTTACAAAAATACATAGTCTGCTGCCCCTTGTCTTACCAGACACCGCTGTTCTGTCCTGCCGATACAGCGTATAACCAGCATGTTGTTGATAATGTCGTCGTTCAGCCACGACTAACCAACCAGTATGTTGATAATGTCGTCGTTCAGCCACGACTCCGTGAAGCATAAGATATTACAGTTTGGAATGTCCCATTGGTAATTTAATATTCTGCATTTGTCATCGATTTTATTTTCCAAAGATTGCACGTTTTCTAGCAGAATGGAAGGAAGTGGGGGTTTATTTGATCACCTGTGAATTCTCAGAAGGCAGCCTGCCTTTTGGACCCTTTTTCTGCGCCTTCTCTTCAGGGAAATGACGGGGATCTGGGCCTGTTCCCAGGGAAGCAGTTTATCATTCACACCGGGCTCTTCAGACTTGTTAAAGAAAAAAAAGGACTATGCCAGTCCGCGGTGAGTAACCGCAGTAATCCAGAAGTCATTTTAAGTCAGAAGAGATGGTAGCAGCAACATTATGTACAAAATAAGTTACAAACAACGCAAAGAAATGAACAAAAAAACACAATTGGTTAGGAACACGTAGAACGTCAGCCTTGTTCTCCAGCGCCATCTTGCCATTATCAAGTTCGCTGATGTCACGGCAATGGTAGGCCGGATTACCAACAACGACGAGATGGCCTACAGGGTGGAGGTAGGCACTCTGACGGCATGGTGCCAGATAAATGCCCTCTCCCTCAACATCAGCAAAACAAAGGAGCTGATTGTGGATTTCAGAAAGAACCAGGCTTGGCACGCCCCCATCCTCATCAATGGGGCCGCTGTGGAGACAGTCAAAAACGTAATGTTCCTCTGTGTACACATCTGTTGTTTGACATGAAATGGTCAAACCACACAGACACCGTGGTGAAGAAGGCACGATGGACTCTTTAACCTCAGGAGGCTGAAAAAATTTGGCCTGTCCCCGAGGGCCCTCACAATGTTCTACAGGAGCACCATCGAGAGCATACTGTCAGGCTGCATCACAGCCTGGTACAGTAACTCCACCGCCGCCGGCTGCAAGACTCTACTGAGGGTGGTACGCGCAGCCGAACCCACCATTGGGTGCACACTGCCTGCCCTCCAGGACACCTTCAACACCAGGTGTCATAGGAAGGCCAAGTAGGTCAGAGACCTCAGCCACCTGAGTCACGGCCTGTTCTTCCTGTCTCCATCACGCGGGCAGTACAGACGCAGGCAATACAGGAGTACCATGTCTAAAACTAACACACTGGCCAATAGCTTCTACCCCCAGCCTATCATGCTGCTGATTAGTCACCACTAGTCAGGTACCTGCTCCCCCTGTCCCCTTCCGGACTTCCTACAACAACCCCCCCCCCCCTCGTTGTCTCGTTTAGACATTCCCAAAGCATGTGATCCAAAATGTTATACTTTTGACTCAACTGTCCATAGAACAGTCTTCCAAGTGTCTTGATAATCATCCAGGTGCTTCTACTTCTCGGTGCTTTTTTGGCAAATGTAACTTTTTGGATGAGATGGGTCCCATTTTATGTTTTGTGAAAAATGAAATACTTCATTCTACAGTAAGAACCTCATACCAACGGGTCAAGCATGGTGGTGGTAGTGTGATGGTTTGGGGATGCATTGCTGCCTCAGGACCTGGACGACTTGCCTTAGAGAGCAGAATTCATGGTTCCTTCTATTATCAGAGAATTCTACAGGAGAATACAGGAGAATGTCAGGCCATTTGTCTGAGCTGAAGCTGAAGTGCAGCTGGGTCATGCAGCAAGACAATGATCCAAAACACACAATCAAATCTACGTGAAAATGGTTAAAAAGCAACACATTTGATGTTTTGGAATGGCCTAGTCAACGTCCAGACCTAATCCCAATTGAGATGTTGCGGCAGGACTTGAAATGAGCAGTTGATGCTTGAAAACCCATAAATGTTGTGAAGTTAAAGCCAAAGAGTGGGCCAAAATTCCTCCACAGCAATGTGAGAAACTGATCGACAACTACAGGAAGAATTTGGTTGCAGTCATTGCAGCTAAAGGTGGCACAACCAGTTATTCAGTGTACTTTTTCACACAGGGGAAGTGGGTGTTGTTAATTATATAAATAAAATTAGTATACATTTTTTGGGTTTATTTGTGAACTCCCTTTCCCTTTATCTAATATTAGGTTTGGTTGAAGATCTGAAAACATTCAGTGTAAAAGATTTGCAAAAATAGAGAAAATCAGAAACGAGACAAATATTTTTTCACGGTGCTGTACGTTTTGCGTCATTGTTTTTTCATGTTCTTCTCAGAGATCTATTTTAGACGACTGCACAGTTTTAGACCTTGTGTACGGAGCTGTTTTTCCTCACTTGAAATTGTTGGCCTCTTCTGCGGAAAAGACATCATCAGCACTATTCTGTTGGAGTGTTCCCCTCAAACGGGCTCTGATGCTTTGCTACTGGGCTCTGCTTCAAACACAACTTAGAACTCCAAAGACACACACACACACACACACACACACACACACACATACACTCTGCTCCCAACATCCTCCTTCGGTGGAAAGTTTATTCATGGTCTGTTCCTCTCCCCCATATATAAACATACAGACAAGCCAGGGGGAAATGTTGCATGAAAATGTCCTATTTGTGGCTGGGTGAGCATGAATGTTGGCTTGTACAGAATGCCTTTATAACAAGCAATAACGTGCAAATTACCCAGCAACCCAGGGCTCATTAAATAAAAGATGGGAATAAGGACAAAGTGTACTCCTGTAGCATGATGAGAGCACTGGTTTAATGCAGTCGCTGGAGGAGTTGGGTGGGTTGGAAGTTTTGTCCAGCATAGATCCTCCATCCATTGAGAGGTGTATGGTTCTTTGTTGTACTGCAGAGAGGTGCCTGGGTATAGTCTGGTTCAACCAGACTGAACACTTCACTCACCATTGTTGAGAGTTTACCAGTCTAGTTTACTAGGCTAGGGTCTGGGTGCAGCAAGACAGATGGATACTGAGTGGCCAGAAATGGACACATCCATCTAGGAGCCAGCAGCTCACCCGTTAGCAGAGCCAGGAGGGGAGGAGGCGTCCGCACTGTAGAGCCGAGCTGGCTTATCAGTTGCCAAGAGTGACAGTGTAGTCCTTCAGAGGAGTGCGACTGTGATGGGCAGTGTTTATTAGTGCTCAAGCCCCCTGCTAAATGGAGTCCAACTAGGGGTGGTTCGCAGAGACGCACGTACACACACACATACACACAATTTCGCTTAGTGAAAGAGTTGGTCAAAGAGTTGGTATTTTTGGGGGGCATGCTGGGTATTAGAGTCATACCCAACATGCTTTGCAACCGTACATCTGTACATTTACATTTTGGTCATTCAACAGATTAGTTTATCGAGAGCATCTTCCGTCAGTGCATTCAATTTAGATAAACAACCGCAAGTAAAACGTTTATGTAACCGTCACTGAGAATGTTGTTGTAGTTAAACTGCTCTGTAGTTAGTTCACTGTGCTTTAACAACTGCTGGTTTAGAAACTAGCAGAGAAGCTAATGGCTGAGCAAGAAGCAAATGGGAGCACAAACTGAACACCTATAACTATACCATTGTTATTTGGAAATACATCTTTTGAATGTAAGAGAGAGAGAGAGAGAGATATGGACTGTCATCCAGGTCTGCTGTGGGCGGCTCATGGATTGCCTGCAGCTGAGCAATATCTCAACTCAACTTTTCAACCAGCATGTTATACACAAGGGCTTGACTTTCCATTGAGCTGTGTATATTGACCTGTATAGTGGCTTATACACTGTCCAATACAGTCTTATGTTTCCCAATAGTGTGTGTAATTTACCCCACAGGCAAAATATATAACATGCCATACATTGCAATGCTCCTTTATCTTGTCTTGTGATTGACTGATGTCTGCTGCTGTGTTGAGCACACGTTAAGTGCCTTGAAAATACTGTGGATGTATCATAAATGGCCCCGTATTGCCTATATAGTGCACTACTTCTGACCAGAGTGTTATAGGTCCTGGTTAAAAGTAGTGCACTACATAGGCAGCAGGGGACCATTTCAGACGCATCCTCAGTGTTTGTCACATTCCTATGGTGGTTTGCTCTGTCATTCAATTGTTTGCCTCCCAAATACCCGGCTGAAATGCTACCAGCATTGTGTATTGACTGTGGGTCTGTTGGGTATGTGGTTGACTCAAGCAGTGGACAAACAGACTGAGTGGTCTGTCAACATTCGCCTTGGATTAGCACATCAAAACAGACTGGATGTCCTTGGACGGACGGACGGACGGAGCTATTAACCGAAATGTCAGTTATGTTGGGGTACTTAAACAACTAATTGACCAATGTTCGTTTGGTCATTTCATTGTTTTTTTCTCTCAATGTATACAATGAGCAGAACTCAATGTATACAATGAGCAGATTCTCTAGAGATAAATAAGACCATGCCCTAACTGTGTGATGTGGTAGGGAGTTGTAGTTTCCAACAGGCCAATATTCCACATAGTTATGCGCAGAACATGTTTTACTTAACTACAATGACCATAATACATTGCACTCCTACTCGTCAGGTTTGTGTGTTTCTTTTGCTCCTGCTACGTTAGGTTAGTATGGGACAGACATGGAGAGAGAGGTGACAGAAGAACATGTGATGGAGAGTGATATAGAGTAAATTCTTCTCGAGGTATCTTTACCCGAAAATACATGATCTAAGTGATTGATAGTTGCTATTCAGCAGTCATAAAAATATGCCTTATTTACTTTGAAGAACTACTAAAATAGTGATTTTGTCAGATTGCATAAACAGGAGCTCTATAGAGATGAGATGATGACTTGGAATGAAATAATAAAGTCAACAAATAAAACAAGTGTAATATACACAACAACTGAAATATTTGATTAAAGTAATGTGAATAAATGATGGTTATTGTGATCAGCAGTAATGGATGGTCACTACCATCATGAGACTTTTAATAATAGTTTTATTCTGTGTTGCAGCATTCAACCCACATAACGCATTGTGCATTTAATATTCAAAAATAAATAGAAATCGAAAACCAAAACTGAACCGACCTCAAAAATCATTAATCGCTCAGCACTGACTGAGACAGACAGACAGTTAAGATATTGTGTAATGTGTATTAGGAATAGGTGATGTAAGATTAACACTGGAGAGTTTTTCGGTAAACTGGCTGAAAGACACCTACATAAAGACTTAATAACACATTCATAACCCACATTTGGTCTCAGTTTGGCACGTGTGATGCTCCACACACACCGACTGCAAAGTTTTAGACCTTGTGTACGGTGCTGTTTTTTCTCGCTTGAAATTGTTGGCCTCTTCTGCGGAAAAGACATCTCATCAGCACTATTCTGTTGGAGTGTTCCCCTCAAACGGGCTCTGATGCTTTGCTACTGGTCTCTGATGCTTTGCTACTGGTCTCTGATGCTTTGCTACTGGTCTCTGATGCTTTGCTACTGGTCTCTGATGCTTTGCTACTGGGCTCTGATGCTTTGCTACTGGTCTCTGATGCTTTGCTACTGGGCTCTGATGCTTTGCTACTGGGCTCTGATGCTTTGCTACTGGGCTCTGATGCTTTGCTACTGGGCTCTGCTTCAAACTCAACTCAAACTCAACTCCCAAGACACACACGCAGGTGTGCACACACACACACACACACACATACACCCCCCCGCCCACACACACACCTCATTACCGGTCCACCATGCAAAACCAAACACAAATGAAAGCCCCCGACATCCTGCTTTCGTGTAAAATTGTAGTAATGATCTGTTCCTATCCCCCATATATAAACACTGTTGGTCTCCCGAGTGGCGTAGCGGTCTAAGTCACTGCATCTCTTAGCAAGAGGGAATCACTACAGCACCTGGTTTGAATCCAGGCTGTATCACATCCGGACGTGATTGGGAGTCCCATAGGGCGGCACACAATTGGCCCATTGTCGTCCAGGTTTGGCTGGTGTAGGCCATCATTGTAAATAAGAATTTGTTCTTAACTAACTAGCCTAGTTAAATAAAATAGTAATAAAAGAATAATAAACATACACTGAGTATACTAAACACTAAGGACACCTTCCTAACATTGAGTTGCCCTCAGAACAGCCTCTATATGTTGGGACATCGTTCTTAATGTTTTGTATACCCTTTGTATATTAACACGGTTATACATATATAAACACTGTTACACATGCACTGAGTGTACAAAACATGAAGAACACCTGCTCTTTCCGTGACATAGACTGACCAGGTGGATCCAGGTGAAAGCTATGGTCCCTTATTGATGTCACTTGTGAAATCTACTTCAATCAGTGTAGATGAAGGTTAGGAGACAGCTTAAAGAAGCCTTGAGACAAGTGAGACATGGATTGTGTATGTGTGCCATTCAGAGGGTGAATGGGCAAGACAAAATATTTAAGTGCCTTTGAACGGGGTATGGTAGTAGGTGCCAGGCGCACCGGTTTGTGTCAAGAACTGCAACGCTGCTGTTTTTTTAACGCTCAACAGTTTCCCGTGTGTATCAAGAATGGTCCACCGCCCAAGGGACATCAAGCCAACTTGACACAACTGTGGGAAGCATTGTAGTCGACATGGGCCAGCATCCCTGTGGAACGCTTTCGACACCTTGTAGAGTCCAATGCCCCGACGAAATGAGGCTGTTCTGACGACAAAACAACATATATAAACAATGTTACAAATCTATAAACACTGTTACACATATATATAAATACTGCTACACACAGAAAGACAGACAGGCACATGGTATAATTAAACGGCTGTAGTTCATTCCTACAGGTTCTGTATTTGAGCTGCTTTTGAAAGGAAAAAGTCGAATTAAAAACATTATTGGAATTGTTGATTTTGATTTTCATAACAGCAAGCAAGGACGGATGGTTTGGTTAGCTAAACTAGCAAGTCTGTTTGTTTGGTTACCAAGGCAACTACTGTAGCCATCTAGTAAACTGTCTAGCTACTTCAGTGGATGTTGAACACATTTATACAAGAATGTGTTAAATTATGGCCATGGTATTAAAGGGATAATCAGCTCGGGGCTCTATGCGTTCTCTGGAAAGCAACTCTGTGGAAGGTTAGATCCACTCCGCTAGCGTGTTGTGGAACACGCCTTCCATGTCGTTCATTATTTTCCACAGAACACATAGCCCCTTGTTGATTATACCATAAATAACCCATTCATAACCCACACATAACACATACATAACACATTCATAACCCACATAACACATACATAATACATTCATAACCCATGCATAACACATACATAACACATACATAACCCATTCATAACCCACATAACACATACATAACACATACATAATACATTCATAACCCATACATAACACATACATAACACATTCATAACACATGCATAACCCATACATAACACATTCATAACACATACATAACACATGCATAACCCATACATAACACATTCATAACCCATACATAAGTTATTCATAACCCACACATAACACATTCATAACCCATACATAAGTCATTCATAACCCACACATAACACATTCATAACCCATACATAACACATTCATAACCCATACATAAGTCATTCATAACCCACACATAACACATTCATAACCCATACATAACACATTCATAACCCATACATAAGTCATTCATAACCCACACGTAACACATTCATAACCCATAAATAACACATTCATAACCCATACCTAACACATTCATAACCCATACATAAGTCATTCATATCTAGTACATAAGCATATTATGTCAGCAACCACAATTTGATCATTTAGACATGTCTTTTGGTTGATGTTAGCACTTATAAATGTTTTTGGACGTATCACAATTAACACGCTTGTTTGATTCAAATCTTCGCTCTCGCTCTCTCTTTCTCTCTCCTTCTCTCCCCCCCCCCCCTCTCTCTCTCTCTCTCCCTCTCGCCGTCCGAGAACAAAAACAGGATTTGCCTTCCTTCCTCCAGTAGAGTGATCCATACCGGTCACTAATGAATTCTAGGAGGCTGAGCATGCTAACCAGTTCATTATTCCAGCCCGGTTTCTGGAGTAATTACCATTCTGCATCCCAAATGATTAAAGACAGGGCGCTCTTGTTAAACTAAGCGGAGCGTGAATTTGGATAAATATTTGCATAAGCGTGAGTGCCGCGTGACTGACTGTGTTAGGATAAGCTAGGACGGCTCGCTTGATGACAGCCGGAGAAATGAAATGGGAATGGATTTGTTGTTCTGTTGCCGAGCCGTTGCCAGGCTGTTGCCACGGCACTCACAGGAATGGTCCATCACCTCAGATATTAGTTTGTGTCGTTTGATTGGACCAGGAGGAGGATGCTGGTCTCTGGCAGGATGGATGATTGGTGGAAGATGATGGGTTTTCTCCATGGCTGGCTGCTGACAGGATGACTGACTGGAAAGATGTTGAACTACTGACCCCAACTGTACATGTCTCTTGCATCTTGTTAGTCCATGTAAACATATAGCTAAACATGATAGACTGACCAGGTGAATCCAGGTAAAAGCTATGATCCCTTTTTGATGTCACCTGTTAAATCCACTTCAATCAGCATAGATGAAGGGGAGGAGACGGGTTAAAGATGGATTTTTAGGCCTTGAGACAATTGAGACGGAGTGTTGTAGGTGTGCCAAGACAAAATATTAAAGTGCTATTGAATGGGGTATCTTATTAGGTGCCAGGCATACTGGTTTGAATGTGTCAAGAACTGTAACGCTGCTGGGTTTTTCAGGTTCAACAGTTTTCTGTGACACAACTGTGGGAAGCATTGGAGTCAACATGGGCCAGCATCCCTGTGGAATGCTTTCGACACCTTGTAGAGTCCATGCCCCGATGAATTGAGGCTGTTCTGAGGACAAAAGGGGGGAGAGCAAACTCAATATTAAGAAGATGTTCTTAATGTTTTGTACACTCAGTGTATGTGTCTGACAACAAACCATTGTTTTCCGTTATATAAATTATATATCCAGACACTGTCATGCCCTGACCTTAGTTCCTTTTTTATGTCTCTATTTTGGTTTGGTCAGGGCGTGAGTTGGGGTGGGCATTCTATGTTTTGTTCTATGTTTTGTATTTCTAGGTGTTTGGCCTGGTATGGTTCTCAATCAGAGGCAGCTGTCTATCGTTGTCTCTGATTGAGAACCATACTTAGGTACCCTGTTCCCACCTGTGTTTGTGGGTAGTTGTTTTGTGTTTTGTGTATTGCACCTTGCAGAACTGTTCGTTTGTCGTTTTGTTGTTTTTGTTCAAGTGTTCGTAATTATTAAAAGTATTATGAATACTTACCACGTTGCATCTCGGTCCTCTTCTCCTTCTCCCGACGACGGTCGTTACAGATACCCAGTGATCACCTGACTCATACAGATCAGTGTAAAAATTATACATGTACAGTGCCTTGCAAAAGTATTCATCCCCCTTGGCGTTTTTCCTATTTTGTTGCATTAAAACATGCAATTTAAATAGATTTTTGGATTTCATGTAATAGACATACACAAAATAGTCTAAATTGGTTAAAAAAAATGACTTGTTTCAAAGATTCTAACAAATAAAAAACGGAAAAGTGGTGGGTGCATATGTATTCACCCCCTTTGCTATGTAGCCCCTAAATAAGATCTGGTGCAACCAATTACATTCAGAAGTCACATAATTAGTCAAAGTCCACCTGTGTGCAATCTAAGTGTCACATGATCTGTCACATGATCTTGGTATATTTACACCTGTTCTGAAAGGCTCCAGGGTCTGCAACACCACTAAGCAAAGGGCACCACCAAGCAAGCGGCACCATGAAGACCAAGGAGCTCTCCAAACAGGTCAAGGACAAAGTTGCGGAGAAGTACAGATCAGGGTTGGGTTATAAAAAAATATCAGAAACTTTGAACATCCCACTGAGCACCATTAAACCCATTATTATAAATTGGAAAGAAGTGGCACCACAACAAACCTGCCAAGAGAGGGCCGCCCACCAAAACTCACAGACCAGCAAGGAGGGCATTAATCAGAGAGGACACAAAGAGACCAAAGATAACCCTGAAGGAGCTGCAAAGCTCCACAGCAGAGATTGGAGTATTTGTCCATAGGACCACTTTAAGACGTACAATTCACAGAGCTAGGCTTACCAGAAGAAAAAATCCATTGCTTAA
The DNA here is from genome assembly GCF_029448725.1 of Salvelinus fontinalis. NCBI lineage: Eukaryota > Metazoa > Chordata > Actinopteri > Salmoniformes > Salmonidae > Salvelinus > Salvelinus fontinalis. The sequence goes on from NC_074691.1 coordinate 31,541,960, forward strand.
AGAACAAAAATAAGCAAACACGTGTGGTGTTTACCAAAAGGCATGTGGGAGACTCCCCAAACATATGGAAGAAGGTACTCTGGTCAGATGAGACAAAAATGTAGCTTTTTGGCCATCAAGGAAAACATTATGTCTGGCGTAAACCTAATACCTCTCATCACCCCGAGAATACCATCCCCACAGTGAAGCATGGTGGAGGCAGCATAATTGTTCATCGGCAGGGACTTGGAAAACTGGTCAGAATTGAAGGAATGATGGGTGGCACTAAATACAGCGAAATTCTTGAGGCAAACCTGTTTCAGTCTTCCAGAGAGTTGAGACCGAGAGAGTTCAACAGAAAAAATATTTTGCATCTTCAAAGTGGTAGGCAGGTAAATGAAATGATATAAACCCCCTAAAAAAAAATATTTTAATTCCAGGTTGTAAGGCAACTGTAACGGTTCTCCTCTTCCTCTTCATCCGAAGAGGAAGAGCATGGATTGAACCAAGACGCAGCGTTTGAATAAGACATGATTTTTAATTAAACAAAACAGAAAACACGAACGAACACTTGAAATTACAAAACAAATAAACGATGTAGACAGATCTGAACGACGAACTCACATGAAACACGAAGAACGCATAAACACGAAAACTGCCTACATAAAACGAACGAACAAACAAAACCGAAACAGTCCCATGTGGCGCAACGACATACACAGACACAGGAGACAACCACCCACCACAAACAGTGTGAAAACACCTACCTTAATATGACTCTCAATTAGAGGAAACGCCAAACACCTGCCTCTAATTGAGAGCCATACCAGGCAACCCTTAAACAAACATAGAAACAGAAAACATAGACTGCCCACCCAAACTCACGTCCTGACCAACTAACACATACAAAACTAACAGAAACAGGTCAGGAACGTGACAGCAACAAAATAGAAAAAATGCCCAAGGTGGAGAATACATTCGCAAGCCACTGTAGGGGGGTGGAGGGGGGTGGAGACAAGCACAAAGACAGGTGACACAGATCAGGGAGTAACACTTTCAGTTAATGTATTTCAGGTTTAATAAACAGAATGTTTCTGGTGTTGAATTTCTACCACTGAGAATTGTAACAGTTTATTTCCACGTGGAATGTTCAGGCTAATTCCCCCGTCCCGTCCCGTCCCTGTACCAAATGTACCCCTCTACCCTGTGGCTTCCTTCCTAAAACCCAGGTGACACTGATATGTGCTTTCCTAACACCGCCCCCATTTCCTCTGTTCAGATTTGTGTTCCTGATATTTATCATCACTGAACTAATTGTATTTGCCCCAAAAAAATAAGTTTAGTGCATGTTTTCTGTAATAGCTTTGGCAGCTCTGCAGCCAGAGGCCCCTTCCTGAGTGTTGGAAGGATGGCTCTCATTTGGGGACTAACAGGAACTGCTTCCCAAACTGCACCCTATTCCCTATTTAGTGCCTATTTTGGCCAAAAGTAGTGCACTATGTAGGGAATAGAGTGCCATTTGGGATACATGACCGATGTCTCGCAATAACACAGAGTACACGCTGGATTTTGTGTGAATTATAATTTAGAAAAGACAAGATTGTGGGGGACTGAGGCTTAGTTACCTAGAATCAAGATATCAAGGATTGGACGTGAATGCTCGAACAATGTCCTGGCTTTTTCAAATTGAACCTAGTTAGTTACCAGGATGTTGTTCATCTGAAGTGCGGTGGGGGTGGGGAGGGAGGGAGGGATGGGGGGGTTGTAAGGAGTATAATGAATTACATTTACATCTTTAGCAGACGCTCTTATCCAGTGCCACTTACAATTGGTGCATTCATCTTAAGATCGCTAGGTGAGACAACCACACATCACAATCATACAGTATCATGTACATTTTCCTTCAACAAAGTATTTATCAGCAAAGTCAGTGCAAGTGGGAAAAGAGAAGTGCTGGCTTGGGGGGAGTTGGGGTCGTCGAGTTATTTAAGATACTCTTCAATTTTTTTTTAAATGGCCAGGGACCCCACTGTCCTGACTTTAGGGGGAGGTTTTGTCGTGGAAATTCTACACAGGGACAATCGAAGTCAATCATAAATGAATCATTATTTTATTAAAAGCACGCTGGAGAGGTTCCAACATACTTGATGCACCGTAGTGCACGTCTGTCAGGAGCTCTCTCTGGGCAGTCCCGTTAGTTCTCTTATATACTGCAGACAAGTTATATATGCATGATTTAGCTTTTACATCATTCACAATTAATTCATCATTAAGGTTTGCTTCATTCATGTGATCGACCAATACTGGTTCATGCATTTGACAGACCAATACATCACAAGGCTTCATCTCTCTAAGCTGAGACCTTGAAACTGAGATATCTTTCATTCTCAAAACAAGGGTCTGGGCATACTGCCAAATTGCAGATACTGATAGTGAGGATTCGTTCAATCAGTCACTTGCATGAACACATAAATTGGTTATTAGAAAAGCACAATCATAGAGCACAGAAATGTTCCATCACAGTTCGTTCCACCATTTGGGTTCCAGGACAGAGAAGAGCTTTGACTGGGCTGAGCGGGAGCTGCCCTCCCGTAGGGGTGGGAGGTCCAAGAGGTGGCGGAACGCAGTGCTCGAGTTGGGATGTAGGGTTTGAGCACCTGAAGGTTAGGAGGTGCAGTTCCCCTTGCTGCTCTTTAGGCAAGCACCAGGGCCTTGAAGATAATGCAAGCATTGACTGGAAGCCAGTGGAGTGTGCAGAGGAGCGGGGTGACATGGGAGAATTTAGGAAGGTTGAACGCCCGGCAGGCTGTGGCATTTTGCATAAGTTGTAGGGGTTTTAGGGCACAAGCGGAGTGCCCAGCCAACAGAGAGTTGCAGTAGTCTAGAGGGGAGATGACAAGTGCCTCTTTTAGGACCTGCTCCACTTCCTGTGTGAGGAAAGGTCATACTCATCATCATCATTATCATTATTATCACTTCTATCATCATCATCATCATCATCCTTCTCCTACTCCTCTTCCTCCTCCTCCACCTCCTCATCCTCCCTCTCCCCTTCCTCCTCCTTCTCTTCCTTCTCTTCCTCATCCTCATATCACGTTAATATCACATTTCCTTCTATTAGTAAGCTATAGTATGTAAAGCTAGCTACGTACACTGAGTATAGAAAACATTAAGAACACCTGCTCTTTCCATGACAGACTGACCAGGTGAATATGAGTGAAATCTATGATCCCTTATTGATGTAACTTGTTAAAACCACTTCAATCATGTAGATGAAGGGTAGGAGATGGATTTTTTTTTTTAAGCCTTGAGACGTGGATTGTGATGTGTGCCATTCAGAGGGTGAATGGGCAAGACAAACGATTTAAGTGCCTTTGAATGGGATATTGTAGTAGGTGCCAGGCGCACCGGTTTGTGTCAAGAACCAAGTAGCTCTCACAGTCTCACGTCAGACAGTCATCCATGTTTCTCAAACGTCAAATTTGGAAGTTTAAGGTTGAGTTTAGATATTAACACCTTATTTTTAAGGTTAGGGTTACGTTTAGGCATTAATGTTAAAATCTTAAGGTTAGACATTAACTCCGAATGGTTAACGTAAGGGTTAAGGTTTGGGATAGGCTTAAATTAAACTTTCTATTGCTGGATCTGAACATGCAACCTTTCCATCTCCCGACGTCCTCAGACATGGATGGACGTCGAATACTGACTTGTATCACGGGTGACCAGGTTGCAAGAACTGCAACTCTGCTGGGTTTTTCAAGCTCAACAGTTTCCCGTATGTATCAATAATGGTCCACCACCTAATGGACATCCAGCCAACTTGACACAACTGTGGGAAGCATTGGAGTCAACATGGGCCAGCATCCCTGTGGAATGCTTTCAAATCAAATCAAATTTTCGACACCTTGTAAAGTCCATGCCCTGACCAATTGAGGCTGTTCTGAGGGGGGGATGCAACTCAATATTAGGAAGGTGTTCTTAATCTTTGGTATACTCCGTGTATATACTCAGTAATGAAGCCTTGGCTGCTCTAATAGATTACAGGAGCGCAGGAATGAAATAAACAGTATAGTTGGCATGGTAAGTCACTGGTATAGTTTGTTCAGCCAGTCTAAACTCCTCTGCTGCTCTATCTGAAAATAGAGACGCAGCTACAGCACATAGCGTGGCAACTGAGGTGTGGAAAGTGGGAGCTCACAGGCGGCGGTAGAGCAACGTAGCTCAAGAGACAGTAGCACTTGTGTTCCTGTATAGAGACGAATGGGGGAGAGAAGGAGGCATGGAGGGATGGAGGGAGTGATAGAGGGACGCATGGAGGGAGGGAGGGATGGATGCCAGGTGGGGGAAAATGTTGGAGGAAAGCCATACCAGCGCTGCAGTCAGTGGTTAATTTACATTCCACAGAGTCGACTAAGCGTGTACGCGATCCTCCACGCTAACACACACACACACACACACACACACACACACACACACACACACACACACACACACACACACACACACACACACACACACACACACACACACACACACACACACACACACACACACACACACACCTATCACCTTACACTCATGCTTGCCTGCCTACTGGAATTAAAAACCATAGTCACAACAACCACACCCACCGCCACCCCTACACCCACCCCCACCGCCACCCCGACCGCCACCCCTATACCCACCTCCACCCCTACATCCACTGACACACCCACCGCCCCCCCTATACCCACCCCCACCTCCACCCCTACACCCACCGCCACCCCCACCGCCACCCCTACCCACACCTCTGCCCCTACCCCCACCACCGCTCCTACACCCACCGCCACCCCTACACCCACCACCACCCCTACCACCATGACTCCGACCACCACCCCTACCACCACCACCGCTCCTACACCCACCACCACCCCCACCACCATGACTCCGACCACCACCCCTACCACCACCCCCACCACCATGACTCCGACCACCACCCCCACCACCATGACTCCGACCACCACCCCCACCACTATGACTCCGACCACCACCCCACCACCATGACTCCGACCACCACCACCCCCACCACCATGACTCCGACCACCACCCCCACCACCATGACTCCGACCACCACCCCCACCACCATGACTCCGACCACCACCACCACCACCGCTCCTACACCCACCACCACCCCCACCACCATGACTCCGACCACCACCCCTACCACCACCCCCACCACCACCACCCCCACCACCATGACTCCGACCACCACCCCTACCACCACCCCCACCACCATGACTCCGACCACCACCCCCACCACCATGACTCCGACCACCACCCCCACCACTATGACTCCGACCACCACCCCCACCACCATGACTCCGACCACCACCACCCCCACCACCATGACTCCGACCACCACCCCCACCACCATGACTCCTACCACCACCCCCACCACCATGACTCCGACCACCACCCCTACCACCACCACCCCCACCACCATGACTCCGACCACCACTCCTACCACCATGACTCCGACCACCACCCCTCCCACCACCACCCCCACCACCATGGCTCCTACCACCACCCCCACCACCATGACTCCTACCCCCACCCCCACCACCATGACTCCCACCACCACCCCCACCACCATGACTCCTACCACCACCCCCACCACCATGACTCCGACCACCACCCCTACCATCATGACTCCGACCACCACCCCTATCACCACCACCACCACCATGACTCCCACCCCCACCACCATGACTCCTACCACCACCCCTACCACCATGACTCCAACCACCACCCCCACCACCATGACTCCGACCACCACCCCCACCACCATGACTTCGACCACCACCCCTACCCCCATGACTCCGACCACCACCCCCACCACCATGACTCCTACCACCACCCCCACCACCATGACTCCGACCACCACCCCCACCACCATGACTCCGACCACCACCCCCACCACCATGACTCCGACCACCACCCCCACCACCATGACTCCGACCACCACCCCTATCACCACCACCACCCCTACCACCACCCCCACCACCATGACTCCTACCACCACCCCCACCACCATGACTCCGACCACCACCCCTACCACCACCACCCCCACCACCATGACTCCGACCACCACTCCTACCATCATGACTCCCACCACCACCCCCACCACCATGACTCCCACCACCACCCCCACCACCATGACTCCTACCACCACCCCCACCACCATGACTCCGACCACCACCCCTACCATCATGACTCCGACCACCACCCCTATCACCACCACCACCACCATGACTCCCACCACCACCCCCACCACCATGACTCCTACCACCACCCCCACCACCATGACTCCTACCCCCACCCCCACCACCATGACTCCCACCACCATCCCCACCACCATGACTCCTACCACCACACCCACCACCATGACTCCGACCACCACCCCTACCATCATGACTCCGACCACCACCCCTATCACCACCACCACCACCATGACTCCCACCCCCACCACCATGACTCCTACCACCACCCCTACCACCATGACTCCAACCACCACCCCCACCACCATGACTCCGACCACCACCCCCACCACCATGACTCCGACCACCACCCCTACCCCCATGACTCCGACCACCACCCCCACCACCATGACTCCTACCACCACCCCCACCACCATGACTCCGACCACCACCACCACCATGACTCCTACCACCACCCCCACCACCATGATTCCGACCACCACCCCCACCACCATGACTCCGACCACCACCCCCACCACCATGACTCCGACCACCACCCCTATCACCACCACCACCCCTACCACCACCCCCACCACCATGACTCCTACCACCACCCCCACCACCATGACTCCGACCACCACCCCTACCACCACCACCCCCACCACCATGACTCCGACCACCACTCCTACCATCATGACTCCCACCACCACCCCCACCACCATGACTCCCACCACCACCCCCACCACCATGACTCCTACCACCACCCCCACCACCATGACTCCGACCACCACCCCTACCATCATGACTCCGACCACCACCCCTATCACCACCCCCACCACCATGACTCCTACCACCACCCCCACCACCATGACTCCTACCCCCACCCCCACCACCATGACTCCCACCACCATCCCCACCACCATGACTCCTACCACCACACCCACCACCATGACTCCGACCACCACCCCTACCATCATGACTCCGACCACCACCCCTATCACCACCACCACCACCATGACTCCCACCCCCACCACCATGACTCCTACCACCACCCCTACCACCATGACTCCAACCACCACCCCCACCACCATGACTCCGACCACCACCCCCACCACCATGACTCCGACCACCACCCCTACCCCCATGATTCCGACCACCACCCCCACCACCATGACTCCTACCACCACCCCCACCACCATGACTCCGACCACCACCACCACCATGACTCCTACCACCACCCCCACCACCATGATTCCGACCACCACCCCCACCACCATGACTCCGACCACCACCCCCACCACCATGACTCCGACCACCACCCCTACCACCACCACCCCTACCACCACCCCCACCACCATGACTCCTACCACCACCCCCACCACCATGACTCCGACCACCACCCCTACCACCACCACCCCCACCACCATGACTCCGACCACCACTCCTACCATCATGACTCCCACCACCACCCCCACCACCATGACTCCCACCACCACCCCCACCACCATGACTCCTACCACCACCCCCACCACCATGACTCCGACCACCACCCCTACCATCATGACTCCGACCACCACCCCTATCACCACCACCACCACCATGACTCCTACCACCACCCCCACCACCATGACTCCCACCACCACCCCCACCACCATGACTCCTACCACCACCCCCACCACCATGACTTCGACCACCACCCACACCACCATGACTCCAACCACCACCCCCACCACCATGACTCCGACCACCACCCCCACCACCATGACTCCGACCACCACTCCTACCCCCATGACTCCGACCACCACCCCCACCACCATGACTCCGACCACCACCCCCACCACCATGACTCCGACCACCACCCCTACCACCATGACTCCGACCACCACCCCCACCACCATGACTCCGACCACCACCCCTACCACCATGACTCCGACCACCACCCCCACCACCATGACTCCGACCACCACCCCCACCACAATGACTCCGACCACCACCCCTATCACCACCACCACCACCATGACTCCTACCACCACCCCTACCACCATGACTCCCACCACCACCCCCACCACCATGACTCCGACCACCACCCCTACCACCATGACTCCGACCACCACCCCCACCACCATGACTCCGACCACCACCCCTACCACCATGACTCCCACCACCACCCCCACCACCATGACTCCTACCACCACCCCTACCACCATGACTCCAGCCACCACCACCACCACCATGACTCCGACCACCACCCCCACCACCATGACTCCGACCACCACCCCCACCACCATGACTCCGACCACCACCCCTATCACCATGACTCCGACCACCACCCCCACCACCATGACTCCGACCACCACCCCTATCACCACCATGACTCCGACCACCACCCCCACCACCACCACAACTCCGACCACCACCCCCACCACCACCATGACTCCGACCACCACCCCCACCACCACCATGACTCCCAACACCCCCACCACCACCACCATGACTCCTACCACCACCACCACCACCATGACTCCGACCACCACCCCCACCACCATGACTCCGACCACCACCCCCACCACCATGACTCCGACCACCACCCCCACCACCATGACTCCGACCACCACCCCTATCACCACCACCACCACCATGACTCCTACCACCACCCCCACCCCCATGACTCCGACCACCACCCCTACCACCATGACTCCGACCACCACCCCCACCACCATGACTCCGACCACCACCCCCACCACCATGACTCCGACCACCACCCCCACCACCATGACTCCGACCACCACCCCTATCACCACCACCACCACCATGACTCCGACCACCACCCCCACCCCCATGACTCCGACCACCACCCCTACCACCATGACTCCGACCACCACCACCATGACTCCGACCACCACCCCCACCACCATGACTCCGACCACCACCCCTACCACCATGACTCCCACCACCACCCCTACCACTACGACTCCGACCCCCACCACCATGACTCCAACCACCACCCCCACCACCATGACTCCGACCACCACCCCCACCACCATGACTCCGACCACCACCCCTACCACCATGACTCCGACCACCACGCCCACCACCATGACTCCGACCACCACCACCACCACCATGACTCCGACCACCACCCCCACCACCATGACTCCGACCACCACCCCTACCACCATGACTCCGACCACCACCCCTACCACCACCACCCCTACCACCGCCACCCCTACACCCACCACCACCCCCACCACTATGACTCCGACCACCACCCCCACCACCATGACTCCAACCACTACCCCCACCACCATGACTCTGACCACCACCCCTACCACCACCACCCCTACCACCACCCCCACCACCATGACTCCTACCACCACCCCCACCACCATGACTCCGACCCCCACCACCATGACTCCAACCACCACCCCCACCACCATGACTCCGACCCCCACCACCATGGCCACTTGGGATAACAACCATCAGTATTCCTCTGCTGTACGGCATAACCTTGGAGAGGGTGTCACCTTCCCTAATGCTCATCTTGAGGGTCTGTGATGACACTCATATCCCGGGGTCTGATGAAACCACTGAATCAAATTAAACTCATTTCCTTCACCTCTCAGAGGTCTTCTTCTGATGTCCTTGGCACTGACAGAGATATAAGAGGATCAGCTTGGGGCTCCCGAGTGGCGCAGCGGTCTACGGCACTGCATCTCAGTGCAAGAGGCGTCACTGCAGTCTCTCGTTTGAATCCATGCTGCATCACATCCGCCTGTGATTGGGAGTCCCATAGGGCGGCGCACAATTGGCCCAGCGTCGTCCGGGATTGGCCGGGGTAGGCTGTCATTGTAAATAAGAATTTGTTCTTAACTGACTTCCCTAAATAAATAAAAGTTAAATATATATTTTTTAAATAAATCAATGATTTTACTGTTCCTTATCTTTTTCCTCAACAATTTCACTTTATTTTTTATTTTAATGTTATTGCTGCTTTAATTAATCCACTTTCTTCTTCCTGCTTGTTTTTCTTTTTTCTATTTCATTTGTTTTTTTACTGTAAAGTGTGTTGCGATTTTAAATGGACTTTAAATAAAGATTGATTTGATTTGAACATTATAAGGAACCCCAGTAAACATGCCTAGCATAGAGCAGGTTCATTTTACATCACATCAATACACATTCAAATAATATATCTCACTGACACGTGATGGACCCCCTATACGTAATCATATCTCTACCTACCGCCTAGTTGAAAGAACCTGCAACCCACTTCCTCATTAATCTCCCTGCTAGATGGGTCTATGGGATTTATAATGAGATGGCTCCAATACGGCTACGTATAGATCCGTGCTGGAGCCTCCGTTGCCTGTAGGGCTTCTTTTGTGATGGTTAGAAGATAGGAAACGACGCCTGTTGCTTGCTGCTCGTTAGCCAGGTGTAAAGGGGAGATTTAGAGAGCAATGGATGGCGAGCGAGACAAACAGACAGATAGGCAGGCAGGCAGACAGACATGACAGACAAAAAGACAGACCGAAACAGCCCTGCCTGCAGGCACAGACACATGGATGGAACGGAGATCAACGCATGCCTGCCAGCCTTGGCTTTATTATGGCTCTTAAAGTTTGATGTGTGCTTGGAGCGTTCATTTCCATTTCTATGCCCTGACTTCAGTCTCCTGTTGTCAAGTGGAGCCTGGCAAATAAGGAACACCTCACACACTTGCAGGGTCAAATTAAAGTTATATCACTTATAACTAGGAACACAAAGAGCATACTTTAATAATATACTGTAGTAATATACCGTAATAATATACTGTAATAGTCATAATGTAATATTCAGACTATAATAATCATACTGTAATAATATACTGTAATAATATACTGTAATAATTATACTGTAATAATCAAACCGTAATAATATACTGTAATAATCAAACTGTAGTAATCAGACTGTAATATTCAGACTGTAATAATATACTGTAATAATCAAACTGTAGTAATCAGATTGTAATATTCAGACTGTAATAATATACTGTAATAACATACTGTAGTAATCAGACTATAATATTCATACTGTAATAATCAGACTGTAATATTCATACTGTAATAATATACTGTAATATTCAGACTGTAATAATATACTGTAATAATCAGACTGTAATAATCAGACTGTAATAATCAGACTGTAATATTCAGACTGTAATAATATACTGTAATAATCAGACTGTAATAATCAGACTGTAATAATCAGACTGTAATAGTCAGACTGTAATATAAAGAATGGACCCAAGACTGGATAAAAGCGTATGTTAAATAGCATATATTTTACTATTATATTTTATTTGATTATCAGTAGATGACTGCTTGTATGACTGTTTCATCCTCTGTCCTTCCTGATGGATTGAGGAGGGAGTTCACTGGCGTACCGACACACAAACGACATCTGCAGCAACAGGAGATACCAAGCTACCTGGCTCTCCTCCTTTACCTTGCTCTCCCTGCCACGCCTGCCCTTTCTCCTCCAAATCAAATCAAATCAAGTTTATTTTATATAGCCCTTCGTACATCAGCTAATATCTCGAAGTGCTGTACAGAAATCCAGCCTAAAACCCCAAACAGCAAGCAATGCAGGTGTAGAAGCACGGTGGCTAGGAAAAACTCCCTAGAAAGGCCAAAACCTAGGAAGAAACCTAGAGAGGAACCAGGCTATGAGGGGTGGCCAGTCCTCTTCTGGCTGTGCCGTGTGGAGATTATAACCGAACATGGCCAAGATGTTCAAAATGTTCACAAGTGACAAGCATGGTCAAATAATAATCAGGAATAAATGTCAGTTGGCTTTTCATAGCCGATCATTAAGAGTTGAAAACAGCAGGTCTGGGACAATTCTCTTACATCCCCCTTGTCTGAGAAGAGATTCTCCCTTTGGCTGTGAGAAGACATGCCATCTTTTACGTGCACTGCGAACTTAGCAAAATATTATTGGGAAAAAAAAAAAACACAGCCATTGTCTTCCAGTATTGTAAGGGTTCAGTTGAATGGTACACAACGCTGGCTACAGTGTAACACAATAGCAGGGCTTTATTGATTCTGTTAATGATCTAACCTTGGTGTTCTTCGAAACCAAACCAAAGCTAAATGATGTTTCCCTTACCAATGCCTATGGTGTTAATCATTTCTCCAATAGAAAATAGTGTCTCTTTTCTGATATAAGTTCAGCTCTTTTGTTTGCTCTGTGTGTGTGTGTGTGTGTGTGTGTGTGTGTGTGTGTGTGTGTGTGCGTGTGTGCGTGTGCGTGTGCGCGTGCGCGTGTGTGTGTCTGCGTGTGTGCTCACATCCCTGAGCACGTCTGTGTGTGCGCGTTTGTGTGTGTGTGGTCTTGTCAGGGTTTTCATGCCTGCAGTACCGATCTCAACGTTATAAATAGGCACCATCAATCACAGGAATGTCCTTCATTTGGCATGCGCCAGTCACTCCTGAGGCTAGGGAGAAATGCATATTCACAGTTAAACAATGAGTGTCACTCAACCAGCTCCCTGTAGACACATAGCAGCTGTGAAGGGTAGGCTGCTATTGACTTTCCAAGTGGAAGAACCCACTGAGTGAGTGGCGTGAAAGAAAGACCCCATTTTTATGAAAGAGCCAGATTAGTTAACTGGGGGAGAGAGAGGGAAGTGGAGGGGGAAAGAGAGAAAGGGGGAGAGAGAGAGAGTGAGATGAAGAGAAAGAGAGAGACGGAGAGAAGGGGGAGAGATAGCGAGAGATAGAGAGAGGGGGGTGGAGAAAAAGAGAGAGAAGGGGGAGAGAGAGAGAGAGAGAGAGAGAAAGAGAGAAAGAGAGAGAGACTGTTAAGTGTCTAGTTGGATAAAAATGAACAACCAGCCGTTCCCTGGTCCCCATGCTCAGTATGCCAAATTCCTATTTAGTAAACTGCAACGTGACTTGGACAGAAAGGCCATGGGAGTTGTCTGCAGGCATTAACCTCCCAGGAGAATAAGGATAAAGGGTGGGAACAAGATTTGCCATATGTTGAGATTTTATTTTCAATATTTTCCACCAAATAAACTTGAGATTGTGTTTATTAGGTGAGATTGCATTGGCCCTCTCCTGTTTAGGGCCTGAGCGGCAAAGCGGTATTGAGTTTTCTCATTTTGTATGGTTAGTAAATTTGATTTGCCAACAGATCCATTTTTGTGGCGAGATCAGGGAAAGAGGTCCAGGGAGAGAGGTCCAGGGATAGAGGTCCAGGGAGAGAGGTCCAGGGAGAGAGGTCCAAGGAGAGAGGTCCAGGGAGAGAGGTCCAGGGATAATGGTCCAGGGATAGAGGTCCAAGGAGAGAGGTCCAGGGAGAGAGGTCCAGGGAGAGAGGTCCAGGGAGAGAGGTCCAGGGAGAGAGGTCCAAGGAGAGAGGTCCAGGGAGAGAGGTCCAGGGAGAGAGGTCCAGGGAGAGAGGTCCAGGGAGAGAGGCCCAGGGAGAGAGGCCCAGGGAGAGAGGTCCAGGGAGAGAGGTCCAGGGAGAGAGGCCCAGGGAGAGAGGCCCAGGGAGAGAGGCCCAGGGAGAGAGGTCCAGGGAGAGAGGTCCAGGGAGAGAGGTCCAGGGATAGTGGTCCAGGGAGAGAGGCCCAGGGAGAGAGGCCCAGGGTGAGAGGCCCAGGGTGAGAGGTCCAGGGAGAGAGGTCCAGGGAGAGAGGTCCAGGGAGAGAGGTCCAGGGAGAGAGGTCCAGGGAGAGAGGTCCAGGGAGAGAGGTCCAGGGAGAGAGGCCCAGGGAGAGAGGTCCAGGGAGAGAGGTCCAGGGAGAGAGGAAGAAAAGGCTTGGGACGGTCCAAATGGCACCCTGTTCTCTGTATAGTTGCACTACTTTGACCAGGGCCCTTTGTAGTGTCATTCGGGACAGGCTGTAGCTGTTGAGCCGTATTAATAGGGGTCAGGGGACTGAGGGGAGGTAGTGGAGCTCACTGTTTGGACTTTAACTTCTTGCCGCACGGATCCCTTTAGCGGGATCATTTTTGTAAACAACCGCTGAATTGCAGAGCGCCAAATTCCCCAAAAATAACAAAAATATTTTGAATCATGAAATCACAAGTGAAATATACCAAAACACAGCTTAGCTTGTTGTTAATCCACCTATCGTGTCGGATTTTGAAAATATGCTTTACAGCGAAAGCAATCCAAGCGTTTGTGAGTTTATCAATCACTAGACAAAACAGTAAGAACAGCTAGCCTCAAGTTAGCTTGGTCACGAAAGTCAGAAAAGCAATCAAATTTATCGCTTACCTTTGATAATCTTCGGATGTTTGCACTCACGAGACTCCCAGTTACACAATAAATGTTATTTTTGTTCGATAAAGATGAGTTTTATAACCAAAAACCGCCATTTGGTTTGCACGTTATGTTCAGAAAACCACAGGCTCGTTCCGGTCCTGAAAGGCAGACGAAAATTCCAAAAAGTATCCGTAATGTTCATAGAAACATGTCAAACGTTTTTTATAATCAATCCTCAGGTTGTTTTTTAACATACATAATTGATAATATTTCAACCGGACGGTAACCTATTCAATACTACAGAGAAAGAAAATGTCGAGCTACATCTCTCGCGTGCAGGAACTAATCAAAGGACACCTGACGCGTTTTGAAAAATCTCGCTCATTTTTCTAAATAAAAGCTTGAAACTATGTCTAAAGCCTGGTCACAGCCTGAGAAAGCCATTGGAAAAGGAACCTGATTGATACCCCTTTAAATGGAGGGGCAGACAACGGAACAGGAATTTTTCCAAATAAAAGGCACTTCCGGGTTGGATTTCCTCAGGTTTTTGCCTGCAAAATCAGTTCTGTTATACTTACAGAAAATATTCTGACAGTTTTGGAAACTTTAGAGTATTTTCTATCCTAATCTGTCAATTATATGCATATTCTAGCATCTGGACCTGAGAAATGGTCCGTTTACCTTGGGAACGTTATTTTTCCAAACATAAAAATTCTGCCCCCTAGCTGAAAGAAGTTAATGACATTTGGGGAAAGTCTGTTTCCAGGGAGGCAAGGCTATTCAGCCTGGTTTCTTCTTCGTTGTCCTCAGGGGCAATGCTGACTTAGTCAGGCTGGAACAGCTAGGAGGCTAGGAAATTGTCTGGGTGTGAACAAGCACAGAGGAGATTTCATTTTCGGTTTTATGGACGATCTTAGGAGTTGTTTCACATGTAGGCTAAGACAACTACAGGTATGAATGGTAAACCCAGACAAACAGGTACACAGCCACACACACAAAGGAGAGCAGAGAAAGAAAGTCAAGCAATGTGTGTTGAGTATTAACCCAGAAAACACTGTTTTGCAGACTGGCCCTCTAAATACCAACATGTCATGTGACATGGAGTATATGAGCAATAGGGAGAGGAGACAAGGTGAATACAGGGTGACATGTACCATGATGGTGGAAGAGAGGGGAGATTAGAGAAGAGGGGTGAGAGGAGAGGGTGACAGGAGGGAGAAAGGGGAGGAGTTAGAGGGGCGAGAAGGGTGAAAGGAGGGGTTACATGATAGGAGAGGAGTGAGAGGAGGGGGAGATGAGGGTGAGGAGTGAGTAGGGTGAGAACAGTGAGACTAGGGTGAGAGGAGTGAGAGGAGGGTGAGAGGGGGTGAGAGGAGTGAGAGGGGTGAACAGAGGACAACCGGGATGTGAACATGGGCAGGAGAGAGGGAGAGAGAGAGGTAATGTAGCAGAGAGAGATGGAGCGAGGGATGAATGGCCCACAGCTTCAGGTTATTGCTGTCTATAGAACTCCCTCCATCCATCCCTGTGTGTTAGTCAGACTCAGGACCCAACATCTCCCCAGGGAGCACTCTTCTTCATAGTCACAGGAATTAGGGGTGCTGAGGGGGCTGCAGCACCCCCTAATAAATAAATAAAAAAATAATATATACAGCATATTTTTTTATTATATACTTTTTTCCACCCAATAAACTAGGCCTTTATTACTTTATTACTTCCTGTTTGAGCATTTAAATACTCCTCAGCACCCTTTTCTTCCTCTTCTGCTTCTCCTATGTCTCTTCCTCCACCACCCCACTACCAACTTCCTCTTCCCTCTCTCCTCTGTCCCTTCCTCCTCCTCCACCACCCCACCAACAACTTCGTCTTCTTCTGTGGTAGCCTAGCACTCCTCCATCCTGTCTCCTGTGAGGGAAAAATCATATATTCACTTTATTTGTTGGCTATGTAACAAATATTTATGTCCTTCTAATGCTGTGTTTTATGGTCTCCACTCTAGCGCCCTGCAGCTAGTCTGGGTGTTGAGGACATGGGTTCTACTAGAGATAGCTTGAAGCTGACAATTGACTTGTGTTGGTGATAAAAACCTAAAAGCTTGCATTCTATAGACAAGATGTGGTGTGTGTGACTCGAGATAGAGAGAGTCGGGAAGAGTTAAGAACAATGCCTCAGAGTTTCCCAGATGCCAGGAAGATGAGACAAAGTAAAAGACCATCGAGTGTAGATAACCAAGATGGCTTATGGGAAGGTTAGAAGTGACTGACTAAGCAATCTTCGTATCAGCTATATAAAACTGTGCATCGTCTGTAAAGGCTAGACTCTCAGCCTAACAGTCAGTCCAGACTGGTGGGCTGACGGTCTCATTCTTGCAATAAATAATCGATATTAAAAAAAGATGATTGTTTGAAGAAATGACCAAGTCTCTCTCAGTACTGAATTTCCACAACATTTTTGGCGACGAGGATGGGAACTGCTGGGAGGATGGGATCTGTTGACCGCTCCTGATCTGGGTAAACTGTGCACAGGGGATCAGAAATTGAGATCTCGGGGTACACCACGCTAATTTTTATTATTGAGCAGCTGGACCCGCCTATTATCTGAGAGGTAGCGGGCATGGGTGGATACCAGATCTCGGACAGAGTACTGAGAGAGGTAGGCTTGGACAATCTATCAATAAGTGATGAAATCATAAATGTACATTTTTTTTTTTTAAATTAAAGTCCCTGTTTGAGGGTACGCTCAGAATGAGGTCTTCCTTAATAGGCCCACAGCTGAGGTGACGAGCAGGACTGAGTTGAGTTGATAAGAGTGTTCTTAAGTGAGGTATCCTTGGGCATGATTGTTAATTAGCCAGTTGCGGGCAACCAAAAGTCCAATCTGTAGTACTAACTTGATCACAGTAGGATGGTGAGGTTTGTGGGAACGAGGGACCAGAGCCTGGTGACACCCTGAGGACACTGGTCCTGGCGAAGCTCTATTAGATGAGGGACCTGCGCTCGGTGACACCTGAAAGGACACTGGTTCTGGCGAAGTTCTATTAGACGGGGACCTGCGCCCGGTGACACCTGAAAGGACACTAGTCCTGGCTAAGTTCTATTAGACGGGGACCTGCGCCTGGTGACACCTGAAAGGACACTGGTTCTGGCGAAGTTCTATTAGACGGGGACCTGCGCCCGGTGACACCTGAAAGGACACTAGTCCTGGCTAAGTTCTATTAGACGGGGACCTGCGCCCGGTGACACCTGAAAGGACACTAGTCCTGGCTAAGTTCTATTGGACAAGGGACCTGCGCCTGGTGACACCTGAAAGGACACTGGTCCTGGCGAAGTTCTATTAGACAGGGACCTGCGCCTGGTGACACCTGAAAGGACACTGGTCCTGGCGAAGTTCTATTAGACGGGGACCTGCGCCCGGTGACACCTGAAAGGACACTGGCCCTGGCGAAGTCTATTATAACGTGTTGTGTTTTGTTAGGTATGCCCTGGGTTACTATTGTTAGGTGTTATTGTAAGTATTTTGTTATTCCTGATACTTAGAAAATATGAGGTAAGGTTGAATTTTTTTGGGACCGTGTTACATAATTAGATAGCAGACATGGGTACTCTGTAGGTAGTTTTGCACATTTAGATAGACATAAAATAATCTACACCATAGTAATCTCAGTAGGCGATATCCCAGTGTGAATACAACACCCGGTTGTGGGACCTCTATTTAGGCAATATTTTGATAATGGTATGGGTTTCCCTGTTCATACAGAGAGGGTTTGAGGTCTAAAAACAGCACAAACCGGTTTTCTTTGTCTGTCTCATTCTCCTCTGTGTTTTCTGTGAATGAGATACAAGCGAGTGTGAGGGAAGTATGGTTTGGGAACAGTACTGTGTGAATGAGATACAAGAGAGTGTGAGGGGAGTATGGTTTGGGAACAGTACTGTGTGAATGAGATACAAGAGAGTGTGAGGGGAGTATGGTTTGGGAACAGTACTGTGTGAATGAGATACAAGAGAGTGTGAGGGGGGTATGGTTTGGGAACAGTACTGTGTGAATGAGATACAAGAGAGTGTGAGGGGAGTATGGTTTGGGAACAGTACTGTGTGAATGAGATACAAGAGAGTGTGAGGGGGGTATGGTTTGGGAACAGTACTGTGTGAATGAGAGTTTTGTGAGTCTAGAATTAAGTGTTCATCTTACATTTGGATAATAAGATATTCGGCGTTATCTTGGGGTTCCGTTCTACACTGCCGATCATAGAATATCACGGAGTGGTATTATTAAGTTCTAGATGTTATTTTATAATTTCTGGAAGACTAGAGAACCGTTGAGAATTATTCCCATTGGGCAGCGTCCGAGTGTATGGATGAGGAGTCGTTGGAAACGGAGTGATTCATTAATGTGAGTACATAAGATTTCCTACGTTATATATTGATTCTGTGAAGACATGAACAAAAAATAATAATGATAAATTGTATGTGTGTATAATCGATCCCTCTCTCCCTAACTTCAGTCATCGCTCCATCATTCAGTCCAGACCCTGGCCTGGAGGAATTAGAGCATTTTGGCACAGGCTATTTCTGGTCTCTGCCAGGTTACAATGGGAGTTAACCGCTGTCTGTAAAGTGAGGTAGGGAGTGGGGGAGGCTGGCTGCTTATTGCGCTGGGAACTTAACTTATTGCATGGGAGACTGCACAGCCCCCCACCCTCTTCAATCATGCTTTTATTGGGAGATTACAATCGGAGGCAGGGATGTTTTTTCTCTACTGTCTCCTCTCTACAGCTGCACCCCCCTAAACAGCATCAGCTACAGTCTCTCTCTGTCTCTTTCTCTTTCTCCCTCTGCCTCTGTTTAAATCTATCTTTCTGTGTGTGTCTCTCTCTCTCTCTCTCTCTCCCTCTCTCTCTCTCTTTCTCGCTCTCTGGCTGGTCGATTGGCTCCCTCTCTCTGTCATAAGTGCCGATAAGGTGACCAAACGGTGGGCACTCTCGACGGGGCTTGCCACCCGCTCTGCTGCCCCCCACTGTGCCCATCTCCCCCTCGTACCTCTCAGCCCCTGGCCCGCCAAAGGTCAGTTGTCACTGGGACCTCATGACGAGGAACAGAGACTGGAATAGACAGTGTGTGTGTGTGTATGTAACAAGCTCTCAAAATCTCATGTCAGAATCTAAGTTTGTCTATAAACGTCCCATTTCAAAGTTTAGTCAATAATTTCAGAGGGTTAAGGTAAGGTTGGGATAGGGTTACGACTGCCTAGCACTGGGATTGAACATACAACCCTCGGAGCCGGACCTTGCAGCTTCTTCCCATCCACCATCCCTGTTCACAACGCCCTGGTAAAACTGAAGCCTGCACCTTAGCACCCACCCACCACCCACCCACACTCACACCCACACCCACACCCCCACACCCACCCACACACCCATCCACACACCCACACCCACCCACACACCCACACTCACACCCACACCCCCACACCCACCCACACCCACCCATCCACACCCACCCACACACCCACACCCCCACCCACCCACACTCACACCCACACTCACACCCCCACACACACCCACCCACCCACACACACCCACACCCACACACCCACACACCCACACACCCCCACACACACCCACCCACCCACCCACCCACACACACACCCACACCCACACACCCATCCACACACCCACCCATCCACACACCCACACCCACCCACACACCCACACTCACACCCCCACACCCACACCCCCACACTCACACCCACACCCACACACCCACCCACACACCCATCCACACACCCACACCCACCCACCCACACACCCACCCACACCCACACACCCACACCCCCACACTCACACCCACACCCACACACCCACCCACACACCCATCCACACACCCACACCCACACCCACACACCCCCACTCACACCCACACCCACCCACACCCACCCACACACACACCCACAGTTATACATTCATGCTACAACACATATCACATCTGCTACTACCAGACTCTTATTATGATTGCTAAATACTACACAATTGAAATACTTGCAACCAGCCCCCCTTCCCCAAAACACGTGTAAAATTGGACTAAATTGTGCCTTCCTGTATTATACTTATGATAAAATGTGTATTCTATAAATAAAATGTTTTTATACATTTTAAGTGAGAAATAGGCATTGGTCTGAAGCTGAAAAAGAAAGTAAATTCACATGAGCAACACCCATGCTCTAGCAAGGTTTTCAAGCACAGCTTTGACCTACTACAGTAGCTATGTTGGTCTTCTGTACTTCATACTCTGAGGAGGTGCTCCTAAAATAATGTGATTTGTACCTCATACAAGCTCATGTATTGCATTCTTCCCACGCTAAGACATTACCCAATTCCACTACCTTCTCAAGCTTTTATTTTATAATTTAAAGCAAGCTTTACTTTTATACTTACAGCACCGTTTTTATTTTTTTTCTATTTAACTAGGCAAATCAGTTATGAACAAATTCTTATTTACAATGACTGGCCAAACCCGGACGACGCTGGGCCAATTGTAACGGCAGTCCTCCTCCTCTTCATCAGATGAGGAGGAGTAGTGATCGAACCAAGGCGCAGCGTAGTGAAATGACATGATTTATTGAACACGCCGGAAAAACAAACTAAACTTGCATAAACAAACAAAACAAATAAACGATGCAGACAGACCTGAACGACGAACTTACATATAACGTGAAGAACACAATGAACAGGAACAGACTACATAAAACGAACAAACCGCAAACAGTCCCGTATGGTGCAAACATATACACAGACACAGGAGACAACCACCCACAACGAACACTGTGAAAACGCCTACCTAAATATGACTCTTAATTAGAGGAACGCCAAACACCTGCCTCTAATTAAGAGCCATACCAGGCAACCCAATAAACCAACACAGAAACAGAAAACATAGAATGCCCACCCAAACTCACGTCCTGACCAACTAACACATATAACAAACTAACAGAAATAGGTCAGGAACGTGACACCAATTGTGCGCCGCCCTATGAGACTCCGAATCACGGCCAGATGTGATACAGCCTGGACCATCATGCTTGATCGAGCTGTTTTGTATTGTGGTAATGTGGTGACTGCCTGTATTTCCTTACATTTTTATTTTACCAATACATGTCATTGAAAAATAAAACTGTTTTGGTCAGGAGGTACTCAACATTACATAACTACAGGAGGTTGTGTATTGGACTGTCACGACTTCCACCGAAATCGGTCCCCCTCCTTGTTCAGGCGGCGTTCGGCGGTCGACGTCACCGGCCTTCTAGCCACCGCCGATCCACTTTTCATTTTCCATTTGTTCTGTCTTTGTCTTATCACACCTGGCTTCACTCAACAAATTACTTGTTTATTATTTAACCCTCTGTTCCCCATGTTGTGTTCATGAGTGATTGTTTGTTGTAATTCGGTCCGTGTTTATGGGCTATCATTGTTCCCTTGTATATTTGTATTTTTTGAGTAAAGTACTTCAATTCCTCATATCTGCTGTCCTGCGCCTGACTCCCTACACCAGCTACACCTAGGACCGCTACATGGACACAGTCACTCATATAGATTACTGATTTCTGTAACCGCTAGCTTACCTGGGAAATATTGACATAAGCACAGAACCACTTGTTTTCCAAACATGGTCCTGTTTTATCAATTGCTGTGCTGATCAATGGACAGTTCATTACCTCAGTACCTGTCAAATGGTTATGTAGCTTAAAGTTATGCGTGCATTTGTATTTATTTTCACAATAAAGATGATGACGCTACAATTATACACATTTACAATAGGCCTATATCTACAAATACATACATATACTCACACACATACTGTATAAATATATATATATATACTGTATATATATACTGTATATATATATATATATATATATATATATATATATATATATATACTGTACCAGTTAAAAGTTTGGACACACCTACTCATTCAAGGGTTTTTCTTTATTTTTACTATTGAATAATATTGAAGACACCAAAACTATGAAATAACACACATTGTATCATGTAGTATATTTTAGATTCTTCAAAGTAGCTACTCTTTGCCTTATTGACAGCTTTGCATAATCTTGGCATTCTCTCAACCAGCTTCACCTGTAATGCTTTTCCAACTGTCTTGAAGGAGTTCCCACATATGATGGGCACTTGTTGGCTGCATTTCCATTATTCTGCGGTCCAACTCACCGCAAAGTTTTTCAATTGGGTTGAGGTTGGGTGATTGTGGAGGCCAGGTCGTCTGATGCAGCAGCCCATCACTCTCCTTCTTGGTCAAATAGCCCTTACACAGCCTGGAGGTGTGTTGGGTCATTGTCCTGATGAAAAACAAATGATAGTCCCACTAACCTCAAACCAAATGGGATGGCGTATCGCTGCAGAATGCTGCTGGTTATGTGTGCCTTGAATTCTAAATAAATTGCAGACAGCATCACCAGCAAAGCACCCCCACGCTATCACACCTCCTCCTTCGTGCTTCACAGTGGGAACCGCACATGCAGATATAATCCATTCACCTACTCTGCGTCTCACAAAGACATGGTGTTTGGAACCAAAAATCTCAAATTCGGACTCATCAGACCAAAGGACAGATTTCCACCGGTCTAATGTCCATTGCTTGTGTTTCTTGGCCCAAGCAAGTCAAATGAAATCAAATCAAGTTTATTTTATATAGCCCTTCGTATATTAGCTAATATCTCGAAGTGCTGTACAGAAACCCAGCCTAAAACCCCAAACAGCAAGCAATGCAGGTGTAGAAGCACGGTGGCTAGGAAAAACTCCCTAGAAAGGCCAAAACCTAGGAAGAAACCTAGAGAGGAACCAGGCTATGAGGGGTGGTCCTCTTCTGGCTGTGCCGGGTGGAGATTATAACAGAACATGGCCAAGATGTTCAAAATGTTCATAAGTGACAAGCATGGTCAAATAATAATCAGGAATAAATGTCAGTTGGCTTTTCATAGCCGATCATTAAGAGTTGAAAACAGCAGGTCTGGGACAGGTAGGGGTTCCATAACCGCAGGCAGAACAGTTGAAACTGGAATAGCAGCAAGGCCAGGTGGACTGGGGACAGCAATGAGTCATCATGCCCGGTAGTCCTGACGTATGGTCCTAGGGCTCAGGTCCTCCGAGAGAGAGAAAGAAAGAGAGAAGGAGAGAATTAGAGAGCATACTTCAATTCACACAGGACACCGGATAAGACAGGAGAAGTACTCCAGATATAACCAACTGAACCTAGCCCCCCGACACATAAACTACTGCAGCATAAATACTGGAGGCTGAGACAGGAGGGGTCAGGAGACACTGTGGCCCCATCCGATGATACCCCTGGACAGGGCCAAACAGGAAGGATATAACCCCACCCACTTTGCCAAAGCACAGCCCCCGCACCACTAGAGGGATATCTTCAACCACCAACTTACAATCCTGAGACAAGGCCGAGTATAGCCCACAAAGATCTCCACCACAGCACAAACCAAGGGGGGGCGCCAACCCAGACAGGAAGATCACGTCAGTAACTCAACCCACTCAAGTGACGCACCCCTCCTAGGGACGGTATGAAAGAGCACCAGTAAGCCAGTGACTCAGCCCCTGTAATAGGGTTAGAGGCAGAGAATCCCAGTGGAGAGAGGGGAACCGGCCAGGCAGAGACAGCAAGGACGGTTCGTTGCTCCAGAGCCTTTCCGTTCACCTTCACACTCCTGGGCCAGACTACACTCAATCATAGGACCTACTGAAGAGATAAGTCTTCAGTAAAGACTTAAAGGTTGAGACCGAGTCTGCGTCTCTCACATGGGTAGGCAGACCGTTCCATAAAAATGGAGATCTATAGGAGAAAGCCCTGCCTCCAGCTGTTTGCTTAGAAATTCTAGGGACAATTAGGAGGCCTGCGTCTTGTGACCGTAGCGCACGTGTAGGTATGTACGGCAGGACCAACTCGGAAAGATAGGTAGGAGCAAGCCCATGTAACGCTTTAGAGGTTAACAGTAAAACCTTGAAATCAGCCCTTGCCTTAACAGGAAGCCAGTGTAGGGAAGCTAGCACTGGAGTAATATGATCAAATTTCTTGGTTCTAGTCAGGATTCTAGCAGCCGTATTTAGCACTAACTGAAGTTTATTTAGTGCTTTATCCGGGTAGCCGGAAAGCATTGCAGTAGTCTAACCTAGAAGTAACAAATGCATGGATTAAGTCTCTTCTTCTTATTGGTGTCCTAGTAGTGGTTTCTTTGCAGCAATTAGACCATGAAGGCCTGATTCACGCAGTCTCCTCTGAACTGTTGATGTTGAGATGTGTCTGTTACTTGAACTCTGTGAAGCATTTATTTGGGCTCCAATTTCTGAGATTGGTAACTCTAATGAACTTATCCTCTGCAGCAGAGGAAACTCATGGTCTTCCTTTCCTGTGGTGGTCCTCATGAGAGACAGTTTCATTACAGAAATTGCAGCCCAAATAAATGCAGCTGAGTAGTAGAATCCGGTGTGGTAGCTCCTTCATCACCTTGTGTCGTGTCAATAGCAAAGCCTTCATCACCCTGTGGCTCGTCAATAGCAAAGCCTTCATCACGCTGTGGCTCGTCAATAGCAAAGACTTCATCACCCTGTGGCTCGTCAATAGCAAAGCCTTTATCACCCTGTGGCTCGTCAATAGCAAAGCCTTCACCACCCTGTGGCTCGTCAATAGCAAAGCCTTCATCCCCCTGTGGCTCGTCAATAGCAAAGCCTTCATCCCCCTGTGGCTCGTCAATAGCAAAGCCTTCACCACCCTGTGGCTCGTCAATAGCAAAGCCTTCATCCCCCTGTGGCTCGTCAATAGCAAAGCCTTCATCCCCCTGTGGCTCGTCAATAGCAAAGCCTTCATCCCCCTGTGGCTCGTTAATAGCACATTTGGTAACTCCTGATACAAACACAATGGCAATTGACAAACTGCTAAGAAACATCTGTAAAATAGAACCTCATTAGAGGTGTAAAAAAGATTTTTAAGAATACATATTTACAATTCTGACGTTGGCTACGTGCTCTGTGTCACGCCCTGGCCTTAGTATTCTTTGTTTTCTTTATTATTTTAGTTAGGTCAGGGTGTGACATGGGGGATGTTTGTGTGTTTTTGTCTCGTCTGTACGATGTATTGTGTGTATATGAATAAGCGTAAGTCGTTTATCAGCTCCATGTGGGCCAGCTTGACACATTTCTTAGATTCGCAAATAACAGAAAGTGGCGCCTGAAAAGGAGAAATGTTTACGACCTGTGCAACTTACCTGATGCATTTGAATGAGCGTAAGTCCTTTGTCAGCTCCACGTGGGCCAGCTTGACAGAATGTGGCGTGTAGAGATGGCCCGGCGCTCAGTCAATCAGCTGGTGTACGCATGAGTGGATCCCCTCAATACTCCACCCTGCCATTAAGCAGTGTGTCCCTGGGGATGCACTGTAGGGATGGCGTGTATCTGACCGATGAGGGCAACGACTTCTTCCTTGAGAGTTTGAGAGTTGGTCTCTACAACTGTTCTCTCCTCCGCAGTAGCAAGACGTGTGCACTCATACTAGTACACGTCACACTCCCTGTTCCTTGCCACTAAACAAAGAACCCAGAGGTGAAACCTAAGAAATGACAATAAAAACACACTGTGTGTTTGCCGGGAGAGGGGCGGGGTGTCAAAAACACGAAAGAGAATGTTCAAAATATCCCCTTCGGTAGGCAAACCCAGGACCTTCAAATCCCAGGGAGGTTACGCTAACCCCCCAATATTAAAAAAAGAAGAAGTTTTAAACAGTTGATGTGTTGGAAACTTTTACATTTTTGGGATCTAAGTCTAATGGTCACCTTACAAATGCTGTAGCCTCGTTTTAATCCGACGTCTAGAATGTGAGCTAGATTTGGACAACAAATTGTTTGACGACCCTAATAATAATTACCCTGTGAAGAATCTGAAAGAGTATTTCTCAGTAACGGCCGGATGGATCATGACGAGATGTGTTTTGTATCAGCACTTAATTTGCACATTTTCATCAACATTGGCTTAGATGGGATATTTGAATGTAACATTGAGCTTCAATCATTGCTTATTATAGTCGAGCCAACCTAATTCTCCTGAGCCGTTTACTTTATGTTCGTATTTATTATTGTTGTTGCATTGTCGTGAAGGAACCTGAAAGTTAGCATGTCGTTGAACAGTGTATACCATGTGCATACTGCGACTAATAAAAAACGTGAAACTTACTTGATAGTAATAGCTGAGCAGCGGCTAATGCAGGCGGGAACAGTAGACTCTGGGTTTCATGTACTGTTTTCAGAAGAAATTTCAGTCAAGGTTCTATGTCAGAAACGGGCTTGTACAAATTTGGAGAACTATGAAGGAATATCAACATCTTGCTGTATACACATTTAATCTATCTCACTCCTCTCCCCCCTCTCTCTCTTCCTCTCCCTTTTCAGTGTTACCTCCAACCAAGTGCTCTATCACCTTCTCTGCCTCTCCCTGCCTCTCTGACTCTGTCATTCTCTCTCTGCCTCTCCCAGCCTCTCTCTGTCTCTCTCTGTCTCTCCCAGCCTCTCTCTGTCTCTCCCAGTCTCTCCCTCTCTGCCTATCCCATTTTCTCTCTGTCTCTCCCAGCCTCTCTCTGTCTCTCCCAGTCTCTCTCTCGCTCTCTGTCTCTCCCTGCCTCTCCGGCCTCTCTCTGCCTCTTCCAGAATCCCTCTGCCTCTTCTAGCCTCTCTCTGCCCCTCCCTTCCTCTCTCTGTCTCTCCCAGTCGCTCTCTGGTCCTCCTGGCTGTTTGGATTTACGAGCGCGTACTTGACCACGTCTGAGCCCCTCAGATACACCGTCACTCGTCAGGGAGGCAGATTGGCCTGGCAGGTGGGGCCTGTACTAAGCCTACTGCTGCTGCTTGCTTTTATTAGGACATAAAAAGTAATGAAACAGGGGAATGATGCGAGTGTTTTACTGCTAATCATGTGTCCCTTTGTCCCTATTAAAGCCTTGTTTGCATAACAATCTACACAAACACACTCCCTCTTCCCACCCTCTCTGTCTGTCTGTCTGCCTGTCTGTCTGTCTGTCTGTCTCTCCTCTTCTTTCTCTCTCCCACCCCTCTCTTTCACTTTCTCTCTCTCTCCCCCCTCTCTCTTTCTCGCTCTCCCTATCTCCGTCATTCGTCTCTTTCTTACCCTCGTTATTTTTCTCCCTCCTTCTGCCTCCTCTTTCATTCCGTCCCTCTGTCTGTCTTTCCTTATATGTTCCTCTGTGGTTTCCATACCCAGATATCTCAGTGTGCTCTTTGCCATTTAAGTTAATGGACTCAGCCTGGAAATGTTGTCAAGTAAACAGCAGCTCATTAAATATGCAGCCGGCTCCTGTATGTGCAGCCAACCATGTCCGGCCCAGCCCCGGTGGCTTCTGAACTAACACGCACACGCACACGCACACACACACACACAGACATGCACAAACACACACACCATCGAGACACACACACACACACACACACACACACACATAGGCATGCACAAACACACACACCAACGAGACACACACACACACACACACACCATCGAGACACACACACACACACACACACACACACACACACACACACACACACACACACACACACAGACACACACACACACACATAGGCATGCACAAACACATACACCATCGAGACACCCCAGAAAAGCAGCTCGTTCTGCACTTTCCCTAAAACTAGGTAAAATGCAGCATCCTAACTGAGTAGGCTGTAGTCGACTCCTAATGATGAGTCAGTATGAGGTTTACATACTGGTCTCTTTGCTATATTCAACCACAGGTCTACGTCTTGTTTCTCTTTATATGAGCCAGCGCACTCATCACCCCCTCCATCTTGTTCTTAGCCGGGGGATAACCATGTCCCCCCAAGCTGCCTACTGTAAAGGTAATACCAGGAGCAGACCAGGACTTTTCAAGTACTCGAGGTAGCGTTTACACTAGAAGGTAACTATGTTCTTTGATATCAAATACAGGTCTCAGAAAAACAAATAGTATTTTGAATACCTTTCAGAAAACCAAATAATATTTGAAGGTATTTGAATATGTGCAAGTTATTTGAAAACAGAAATAAATTTATTTAATGGCTGCCAAATATTTGATGAAGAACCATAAACTACAACAGTTAGTTGAATTAGTCTAAAATATAAGATCATAAGCACATGGTTTGGACAGCTCTTAGATATGAATCCTAATGTAGCCTATAGATGGAATCCGCTCAACATTAGACCACTTTTATACCTTCAAAATGACTAACAAATATATTTTCATAATGTGTGAGACATACAGTAAGGTAATACAGTAACACTTGACATAAACTGTAACTTTTTGATTATTACAATAGCAACCTTTTTGTTGTAACGGTCGTCTTTCGGTGAGAGAGTGGACCAAGGCGCAGCGGGTGATGAATACATAATGATTTATTTGACAAGACGAACACTGACACGAAATACACTTGATAATTACAAAATAACAAACGCAAGTAGACAGACCTGAACTAACGAACTTACATATACACGAAGAACGCACGAACAGGAAAACTGACTACACAAAACGAACGAACGGACAAACAAACCGAAACAGTCCCGTGTGGTGCAACATAGACACAGACACAGGAGACAACCACCCACAACAAACAATGTGAAAACACCTACCTTAATATGGCTCTCAATCAGAGGAAATGAAAACCACCTGCCTCTAATTGAGAGCCATATCAGGTCACCCTTAAACCAACATAGAAACACATAACATAGACTACCCACCCAAACTCACGCCCTGACCGTCAAACACATACAAAATAACAGAAAACCGGTCAGGAACTTGACAGTTGTTACAAAGAACTTTGGAAATAGTTTGAGAATTGCATAATAATGGAGCTATTACATAAGTGGAATAAGGAACAGTCACTATGCCTCTTGTGTACAGTAGTTACAAAATCTCTCAAATCATTGCTATGCAATTAAATATCAATTACCAACATTTTATGTAACATCATGCTAATAAAATGTTGCTCCAAAAGTATTTCCAGTTTTATTACATAGGCACAATAACAGTTTAATGTTATGTGTTACTGAGAATGCTAGTAGTAAAAAAAAATATGGAAAGGTCGAAAGGAAACTAAACATCCCTAAACTGTCTTCTTAAATCAACTACAGCAAAGGTAGGCTGAAAATCATGTTAGTTTGTATTCTGAGTATACTATCCCTTTATAGATGTTATAGTGTGTGTTTGAAACAAGAACACTTACCTTCAGATGGACAAATCATTTCTTAGTTGTTTTTTTCTAGGCATCCAACTTGCTGTTTGTAATGTTTGTCAATGGCTTTAAATTACTCTGCTGTATTTTCAGGTATCGTGCTATTTGTAACGGTTTCTCTCCTCTTCGTCTGAAGAGGAGGAGTAGGGATCAGACCAAAATGCAGCGGGTTTTGAAAACATAATGATTTATTAAACGACGAAGACGAACACGAAAAAACACTTGGAACGATTACAAAATAACAAAACGAACGTAGACAGACCTGAACTAGAGAACTTACATAATAACACGAAGAACGCACGAACAGGTACAGACTACAAACAAAACGCCACAGTCCCATGTGGTACGAACATACATACAGACACGGAAGACAACCACCCACAAACAAACAGTGAAACCAGCCAACCTTAATATGGTTCTCAATCAGAGGAAACGTCAAACACCTGCCTCTAATTGAGAACCATATCAGGCAACACATTAAACCCAACATAGAAACACAACACATAGAATGCCCACCCCAACTCACGCCCTGACCAACTAAACACATACAAAACAACAGAAAACAGGTCAGGAACGTGACACTATTAATTGCAGCTTTCAACCTTTTCAGTGGCATGTTGAAAGAGCCACACGGTAGTTGAGCATCACAACATATTTATACTTATCTGTACAAAATATAATTGGTTAATTTGTTTGACTTGGTTATGTACACCTGGGGCAATGGACATTCAGGAGAATGGATATTTACAGAATGTTCAGATAGAAATGTATTGTGTAGATCAAATGTGACTGTTAGACAGTTTGGAAAAGTATAGGAAATTGTGTGTGCTCTATTCATTCTATTTCTATTTTTAACATGTAGTTCCAGCCCTGCCATTAGTTGTCACGTCCTGACCTTAGAGAGCCTTTTTGTTTCTCTATTTTCCACCCTAGTTTGTGGGATCTTGTTTTTGCACAGTTGCTGTCTAGCCCTGCAGAACTTTACGTTCGTTTATATTTTGTTGTTTTGTCGGTGTTTTCAGTATTAAATATGATGAGCACTTTTCACGCTGCGCTTTGGTCTCATTCATTCAACGACGGATGTAACATTAGTTGAAGGCAGCCAATCCAAAACTTTCATAAAAGTAGTCACTTCCTGAAATCTGTATTCAAATATTTGTAAAAAGTAGTTGCTTTCTCAGATCTGTATTCAAATATTTGTAAAAAGTAGTTGCTTTCTCAGATCTGTATTCAGATAGTTTACAAAAGTAGTCACTTTCTCAGATCTGTATTCAAATAGACATTTTTGTGGATCTGTATTCAAATAGTTGTAGTCACCTCCAAAGTAACTATTTGTTCCCCTGGAAAAATTGTTACTTTCCACAAAACATAATTAACATTACAACATGCAGAAATCGCTCCGAAATTTCCTGGTTGCTAAAATTGTGAAATAGCTTTACAATAACCCAAAATATTGTATTTTCAGCTGTTCGAAGCTGGTGTACAAAGACAAAAGTAAAAGATGCAAAAACAAGACTTAAGAACGGGAAGAATAGAAATAGCAACATAGAACAGATCTACTGCTTCTTAGATTTGCTTTCAATGAGAAAGACAGATCTATAACTCAAATTTCTACGTGAATTATGTCGGGTTGCCCAAAAAGTTACATGTTGCAGCAATACAACTAATTATTCCAGGTATGACCAGGAGTACACGCGAATATGCACTCATTCATGTAACCACACACACATACAGAAGTACACACACACACAAAATAAACAGAATTCCATTACAGTCCTTGAGTCTGAAAGCCACTAAAAGTGTAATATAAGTCCTCTTCTACAGTACAGCATCGTGCATTATTCAACAGAGTGGCTTTCATCCCAGTGCTTATTGCTTGGTGACTATGGCCTTGTGATATAGATGACCTCTTATTGGGCTTCATGTCTAGTTCTTCTAGCTCTACATTTTGCTCACCCCTTTCACAACAACAGTATCCTGGTGGTCCTATAGTTTCTCTGTGTGTGTGTGTGTGCAGTTACATGAGTGTGATGATGTCATCTCCCAGTCCTGGCAGTACTGTGAGTTAGTCAACTCAAAGGTCTCACATAATATGAGCAGTGGCGCTTCCCTGCTGCGGTTACCGTGACTGCCAGGGGAAAGGTATTATGGGTAGAGGGCGGCGTTAAGGTAGGGGAGTGAGGGTCGGTGAGAAGATTGGCGAGATGGCAGGCTATTTGGCGTTGCGAGTCAATCCACTTACGAAGAGCACTGCGCTCTTCATTCCCTTCTATTCCCTCCAGTCACAAGAGTGCAAATTCAAAAAGGAGCCATCGCATATTGCATTTAGGCTGGAGTCGCTGGCGCTTCACTTTCAATCAGGTTGCTCTTTTTTGGAGAGGAAGAGAAGAGGGGGAGGAAGGGGGACAGAAAATAGCTGTAAACGGCCAACTTGTTTAAAAATGTCACTGCTGTCAGCAAAACCGCCTCACGGTCCTTCCACTTCAAATGTCTCCAGTATCTAGACCTGATATTATTAGCATTTTATTATTGATAGAAAGTGCCTTGTGGAGCCTTATTCGCAGCAACTCAAGGACATAGTATATTCACGATATGAGAAAATACAATGTAGTACAGTGTTGCCTCTCCTATCACCTCATATTCACAACAACAATGTCTGTATTGAACCCTTGAATCACAATAAAAGACAGCCAGCCATTTCTGTTTCAGTTCTAGTTTCCATTTCCAACTATTTTATTGAAGTCATTGTAACCCACTGTGTGTTATAGACAGTACATGCAGACAGACATTGTCCTGTTAACTATGGCCCTGAGTTTAGCTGTTTTCCGGATGGTTCAATTGGGATTATTTGGTGTTTTATTAGGATCCCCAGTAGCTGTTGCAAAAGCAGCAGCTACTCTTCCTGGGGTCCACACAAAACTTGAAATACGTCATAATGCAGATCATTAATAGACAAGAACAGAATTACATCTTTTTTTAAAGAAACACAGCCTACATATCAATACAAACACACAAACAATCTGGGTCAAATAGGGGAGTGGCGTTGTGTCGTGATGTTTTTTTATTTGTTTTTTGAAACCAGGTTTGCTGTTCATTTCAGCAATATGAGATGGAACAAAAATGGCTCTATTTAATACTGTACGCTTTCTTGAATTTGTTCTCAATTTGGGGACTGTGAAAAGACCCCTGGTGGCATGTCTGGTGGGGTAAGTGTGTGTGTCAGAGCTGTGTTTAAGTTAACTATGCAAACAATTTGGGATTTTCAACACAATGTTTGTTATACCAGGAGTTCATATCATTTAGCCTGGTGCCAGACCTGTTTGGAGTGTTTAGCCAAGCCATTGTCTTGCCAGAGAGCACAAACACAACCATAAGGGCCGTGTCAAACACTAACCTGGCTTCAGATCTGTTTGTACTGTACAGTACCAGTCAAAAGTTTGGACACACCTACTCATCCAAGGATTTTTCTTTAGTTTTACTATTTTATACTATCACTATATTCTTCTTGTAGAATAATAGTAAAGACATCAAAACTGTGAAATAACGCATATGGAATCATGTAGTAACCAATAAAGTGTTAACCTCACTAGGGTATGTGGGACGGTAGCGTCCCATCTCGTCAACAGCCAGTGAAATTGCAGGGCGCCAAATTCAAATTCAAACACAAATTCTTCATGTTACACAATACATGTATGTTTTGTTCGGTAAAGTTCATATTTATATCCAAAAATCTAAGTTTAGGCGGGACGCTACTGTCTCACTTGGCAAAAAGACAGAGAAAATGCAGAGCGCCAAATTCAAATTATTTACTATAAAAATTACTATGAAAATCTAACTTTCATTAAATCACACATGAAAGATACCAAATTAAAACTACACTGGTTGTGAATCCAGCCAACATGTCAGAATTCAAATAGGCTTTTCGGCGAAAGCAAACTATGCTATTTTCTGAGGATAGCACCATTGTAAACAAAGAGAGAGAAGCATATTTCAACCCTGCAGGCACGACACAAAACGCAGATATACAAATATAATTCATGCCTTACCTTTGAGGAGCTTCTGTTGTTGGCACTCCAATATGTCCCATAAACATCACAAATTGTATTTTTGTTTGATTAATTCCATTGATATATATCCAAAATGTCCATTTATTTGGCGCGTTTGATCCAGAAAAACACCGGTTCCAAATTGTGAAACGTGACTACAAAATATCTCAAAGGTTACCGGTAAACTTTCCCCAAAAATGTCTAATTACTTTTGTAATACAACATTAGGTATTTCTTAACATAAATAATCGATAAAATTGAAGACGGGATGATCTGTGTTCAATACAGGATTAAAACCACCTGTAGCTAGCTTTCTGGTCACGGCATCTAACAAACATGACACTTCGAGTGACCCTCCTTCAAGATGGCCGTACTTCTTCATTAAACAAAGGAATAACCTCAACCAATTTCTAAAGACTGTTGACATCCAGTGGAAGCGGTAAGAACTGCAAGAAGGTCCCTTAGAAATCTGGTCTCCCAATGAAACCTCATTGAAAAGAGAGTGACCTCAACAACAAAAAAATCTGAATGGTTTGTACTCGAGTTTCGCCTGCTAACTAAGTTCTGTTAGAATCACAGACATGATTCAAACAGTTTTAGAAACTTCAGAGTGTTTTCTATCCAAATCCTTTAATAATACGCATATCTTATCTTCTGGGGATGAGTAGCTGGCAGTTTAATTTGGGCATGATTTTCATCCAAAATTCTGAATGCTGCCCCCTACCCAAGAGAAGTTAAACAAATCAAAATATATTTTATATTTGAGATTCTCCAAAGTAGCTACCCTTTGCCTTGATGACAGCTTTGCACAGCTTTGTCTTGGCATTCTCTCAACCAACTTCACCTGGATTGCTTTTTCAACAGTCTTGAAGGAGGTCCCACATATGCTGAGCACTTGTTGGCTGCTTTTCCTTCACTCTGTGGTCCAACTCAAACCAGATGGGATGGTGTATCGCTGCAGAATGCTGTACTAGCCATGCTGGTTAAGTGTGTCTTGAATTCTAAATAAATCGCAAACAGTGTCACCAGCAAAGCACCCCCACAACATCACACCTCCTCGTCCGTGCTTCACGGTAGGAACCACACATGCGGAGATGATCCGTTCACCTACTCTGCATCTCACAAATCACAGCGGTTGGAACCAGAAATCTCAAATTTGGACTATTCAGACCAAAGGGCAGATTTCCACCTGTCTAATGTCCATTGCTCGTGTTTTTTGGTCCAAACAAGCCTCTTCTTCTTATTGGTGTCCTTTAGTAGTGGTTTCTTTGCAGCAATTAGATGAAGGCCTGATTCACGCAGTCTCCCCTGAACATTTGATTGTTGAGATGTCTGTTACTTGAACTCTGTGAAGCATTTATTAGGGCTTCAATCTGAGGTGCAGTTAACTCTAATGAACTTATCCTCTGCAGCAGAGGTAACTCTAATGAACTTATCCTCTGCAGCAGAGGTAACTCTAATGAACTTATCCTCTGCAGCAGAGGTAAGTCTGGATCTTTGGCAGTCCTCATGAGAGCCAGTTTCATCATAGCGCGTGATGGTTTTTCCGACAGCACTTGAAGAAACTTTCAAAGTTCTTTAAATGTTCCGGATTGACTGACCTTCATGTCTTAAAGTAATGATGGGCTGTCATTTCTCTTTGCTTATTTTAGCTGTTCTTGCCATAATATGTACGGTGGTCTTTAACCAGATTGGGCTCTCTTCTGTATACCACCCTTACCTTGTCACAACACAGCTGATTGGCTCAAACACATTAAGAAGGAAAGAAATTCCACAAATGTACTCTTAACAAGGTTAATTGAAACGCATTCCAGGTAACTACCTCATAAATTTGGTTGAGAGAATGCCAAGAGTGTGCAAAGCTGTCATCAAGGTTAAAGGGTGGCTACTCTGAAGAATCTCAAAAATAAAATAGATTTTGATTTGTTTAACCTGTCTAGGATCAGCGTGGCGCTAGCGGCACACCCCCCCCCCCCCCACTGAAAAACCAGTGCCGCGAAATTCAAAAAAAATATTTTTTTAAAATATTTAACTTTCACACATTAAAGTCCAATACAGCTAATGAAAGACACAGATCTTATGAATCCAGTCAACATTTCCGATTTTTAAAATGTTTTACAGGGAAGACACAATATGTAAAGATGTACATCTATTACCTAAAAACACATTAGCATAATCCACCATCTTTTATTTGTCCACCAACACCAGTAGCCATCACCAATTCGGCTAAACTAAGATATTTATAGCCCCTAACCAACAAAAAAACTCATTAGATGACAGTCTGATAACATATTTATGGTATGGGATAGGTTTTGTTAGAAAAAAGTGCATATTTCAGGTATATGGCATAGTTTACAATTGCACCCACCATCACAAATGGACTAGAATAATTACAATGAGCAACGTGTTTACCTAACTACTAATCATCAAACATTTCGTAAAAATACACAGCATACACGAATCGAAAGACACAGATCCTGTGAATACAGACAATATTTCAGATTTTCTAAGTGTCTTACAGCGAAAACACAATAAATCGTTATATTAGCTTAGCACATAGCAATTAGCAGCCCAGCATTGATTCTAGCCAAAGTGAGCGATAAAAGTCAACATCGCCAAAAGATATTAATTTTTTCACTAACCTTCTCAGAATTCTTCCGATGACACTCCTGTAACATCACATTACAACATGCATATACAGTTTGATCGAAAATGTTTATATTTAGCCACCAAAATCATGGTTAGACAATGTGAAATGTAGACAAGCTGGTAAAGAAAACGTCCTTGCGCCACTTAGACAGTGATCTACTCTTATACATAAATACTCATAAACGTGACTAAAAAATATAGGGTGGACAGGGATTGATAGACAATTTAATTCTTAATACAATTGCGTTATTACATTTTTTAATTTATCCTTACTTTTCAATACAGTTTGCGCCAAGCGAAGCTACGTCAAAAAACATGGCGTCCTAAGCCACTAAAATGTTTCGACAGAAACACGATTTATCATAATAAAAATGTCCTACCTTGAGCTGTTCTTCCATCAGTATCTTGGGCAAAGGATCCTTTCTTGGGAGAAATCGTCTTTTGGTGGAAAGCTGTCCTCTTGCCATGTGGAAATGTCAACTACGTTCGGGATGAACTGAAAAGCGTTCCCAACTTTTCACATCGTTGCAAAAATAAATGTCCCAAAATCGCACTAAACGGATATAAATTGCTATAAAACGCTTTAAATTAACTACTTTGTGATGTTTGTAACTCCTATAACGAGTGAAAAGATGACCGGAGAAATATAACAGGCTAAACTAACGCTTGGAACAGGAGAGGGTTGGTGTCTTCCACGCGCGTTACGCAGCAAGAAAAGACTTGCTAGCTAAAGGTTTTTTTCATTTGTAGGGCCTGTGAACGAGCAATCGAGCCCGTTGGAATCGTCATCACGTAAAGGCATCCAGGGGAAGACGTAAGAAGTGTCCGTATAGTCATAGCAACGATAGTGCCCGTTTAAATGACTTCAGAAAAGTGGCCAACGTTTCTCAAATCTGACTCCATGTCAGGGAAATTGCTGTAGAATGGGCTCTGTTCCACTTAGAGACAAAATTTCAACTCCTATAGAAACTATAGACTGTTTTCTATCCAATAATAATAATAATATGCATATTGTACGATCAAGGATTTTGTGGGAAGCCGTTTAAAAAATTAGCCACATTAGCATAAATAGTCTAAACAGCGCCCCCATCCCCAACAGGTTAATGCGTTTTTGCTCACTACATGATTCCATTTTTGTTATTTCATGATTTTGATGTCTTCCCTATTAATCTACAATGTAGAAAATAGTAAAAATAAAGAAAAACCCTGGAATGAGTAGGTGTCTCCAAACTTTTGACTGGTACTGTATATCAAAGAGCATACTGTAAGAGATAGCTATAAACAGATCTGGGACCAGTGCTAGTGTTGTGCTCACCCTGACATGGACTTAGCCCACTGAACACAGTCTTCATTCATTACTGCTCCAGCCTGCCAGCCAACCTGTATCCCTCTAGCATGGTGAAGAGTTATTCACAGTCCCCCTCCACCAAGCAAATGCATTAGCTGGCAACACGTAGCTACTCCTCTCGCTGCTTACTTTTCATAATACAACCACAGCTCAGCACACAGCTCAGCATACAGCTCAGCATACAGCTCAGCATACAGCTCAGCATACATGCACTGCCCTGCATGTAGAACATCAACCTGTCCTTATGTCAGCTCATGTTAGTCACAGCAACAGTGCAGAGCCGCCACGGAGCACAATAGCACAATGTCACGATGGCTCTCAATAGCAGGCTAGAAGGACTGGTCTGCCATTACGGCTTGTTGTTTGTATGAAACAGGAAGCAGTGCCTCTTTGAGCCGACACGGTGCACAGTGGCACAATATCATGGTGATAGATCAATAGGAGGCCAGAAGGACAGCTAGTTGTGTGTGAGCATGCCGCAGCTGTGTTGAGGGGTGTAGTCAGTAAAGCATGAAGGGTCTCTATGGAATTACATGGCACCACTTTCTGTATGTCCTACATACCAACTGTTCTGCATGGTCCACAGTCCACATGCTGACGTACACTGGCAGTACATTTAACTTACCTTTTACTACGCTAGCCTGAAGCGATACTGTCTCACACGCACATTAATATGCATGCAGAACCAAAGACGCATGCAGACTTAAAAACACACACATGCACGCATAAGACCACCCAGGATAACACTGGCCATCAGCCAATCCCCTACCCCACACAGACACACGCAGAGAAGGCCTATAAGACCACACAGGATAACACTGGCCATCAGCCAATCCCCTACCCCACACAGACACACACAGAGACGGCCTATAAGACCACCCAGGATAACACTGGCCATCAGCCAATCCCCTACCCCACACAGACACACACAGAGACGGCCTATAAGACCACCCAGGATAACACTGGTCATCAGCCAACCCCTAACCCACACAGACACACACAGAGACGGCCTATAAGACCACCCAGGATAACACTGGCCATCAGCCAATCCCCTACCCCACACAGACACACGCAGAGAAGGCCTATAAGACCACACAGGATAACACTGGCCATCAGCCAATCCCCTACCCCACACAGACACACACAGAGACGGCCTATAAGACCACCCAGGATAACACTGGCCATCAGCCAATCCCCTACCCCACACAGACACACACAGAGACGGCCTATAAGACCACCCAGGATAACACTGGCCATCAGCCAACCCCTAACCCACACAGACACACACAGAGACGGCCTATAAGACCACCCAGGATAACACTGGCCATCAGCCAATCCCCTAACCCACACAGACAAACACAGAGACGACCTATAAGACCACCCAGGATAAAACTGGCCATCAGCCAATCCCCTACCCCACACAGACACGAGGAACTTGATATATCCCTAGTAAAGCCACACATGTCATTCCCTATTATGTCTCAATGCACACTTTATACCCAGCATCTCAGCTCTATACCCAGCATCTCAACTCTATACCCAGCATCTCAACTCTATACCCAGCATCTCAACTATATACCCAGCATCTCAACTCTATACACAGCATCTCAACTCTATACCCAGAATCTCAATTCTATACACATTATCTCAACTCTATACACTGCATCTCAACTCTATCCACAGCATCTCAACACTATACACAGCATCTCAACTCTATACCCAGCATCTCAGCTCTATACCCAGCATCTCAACTCTATACACAGCATCTCAACTCTATACCCAGCATCTCAACTCTTTACCCAGCATCTCAACTCTATACACAGCATCTCAACTCTATACACAGCATCTCAACTCTATACCCAGCATCTCAACTCTATACCCAGCATCTCAACTCTATACCCATCATCTCAACTCTATACCCAGCATCTCAACTCTATACACAGCATCTCAGCTCTATACACAGCATCTCAACTCTATACCCAGCATCTCAACTCTATACCCAGCATCTCAACTCTATACACAGCATCTCAACTCTATACACAGCATCTCAACTCTATACACAGCATCTCAACTCTACACACAGCATCTCAACTCTACACCCAGCATCTCAACTCTTTACCCAGCATCTCAACTCTATACACAGCATCTCAACTCTATACACAGCATCTCAACTCTATACACAGCATCTCAACTCTATACCCAGCATCTCAACTCTATACCCTGCATCTCAACTCTATACACAGCATCTCAACTCTATACACAGCATCTCAACTCTATACCCAGCATCTCAACTCTATACCCTGCATCTCAACTCTATACCCAGCATCTCAACTCTATACCCAGCATCTCAACTCTATACCCAGCATCTCAACTCTATACCCAGCATCTCAACTCTATACCCAGCATCTCAACTCTATACACAGCATCTCAGCTCTATACACAGCATCTCAACTCTATACACAGCATCTCAACTCTATACCCAGCATCTCAGCTCTATACAGAGCATCTCAGCTCTATACAC
This sequence comes from Salvelinus fontinalis, assembly GCF_029448725.1. Taxonomy (NCBI): domain Eukaryota; kingdom Metazoa; phylum Chordata; class Actinopteri; order Salmoniformes; family Salmonidae; genus Salvelinus; species Salvelinus fontinalis. The sequence goes on from NC_074691.1 coordinate 31,582,301, forward strand.
AGCATCTCAACTCTATACCCAGCATCTCAACTCCCACACAGACACACACAGAGACGGCCTATAAGACCACCCAGGATAACACTGGCCATCAGCCAATCCCCTAACCCACACAGACACACACAGAGACGGCCTATAAGACCACCCAGGATAACACTGGCCATCAGCCAATCCCCTAACCCACACAGACAAACACAGAGACGGCCTATAAGACCACCCAGGATAAAACTGGCCATCAGCCAATCCCCTACCCCACACAGACACGAGGAACTTGATATATCCCTAGTAAAGCCACACATGCCATTCCCTATTATGTCTCAATGCACACTCTATACCCAGCATCTCAGCTCTATACCCAGCATCTCAACTCTATACCCAGCATCTCAACTCTATACCCAGCATCTCAACTATATACCCAGCATCTCAACTCTATACCCAGCATCTCAACTCTATACACAGCATCTCAACTCTATACCCAGCATCTCAGCTCTATACACAGCATCTCAACTCTATACACAGCATCTCAACTCTATACACAGCATCTACAAGTCAAAAACTTTGATGGGGTTGGGAGTTAATAGAAAAGATATGTATTCCCATTAACCCGGCAGCGCAGGTCCATCTCTCTCTCTCTCTCTTTCTCATATATATATATATATATATATATATATATATATATATCTCTGTCTCTCTCAATTCAATTCAAGGGGCTATATTGGCATTATTTAACATTGCCAAAGCAAGTAAAGTAGATAATATACAAATGTGAAATAAACAATAAAAATGCACAGTAAACATTACACTCACAGAAGTTCCAAATGAATTAAGACATTAAAAATGTCATATTATGTTTATATACAGTGTTGTAACAAGGTGCTAATGGTTAAAGTATAAAAATAGAATATAAATAAACATAAATATGAGTTGTATTTACAATTTTGTTTGTTATTCACTGGTTGCCCTTTACTTGTGGCAACAGGTCACAAATATTACTACTGTGATGGCACACTGTGGTGTTTCACCAGTAGAGGAGTACCCAGTATGGGAGTTTATCAAAATCGGGTTTGTTTTCAAATTCTTTGTGGATCTGTGTAATCTGAGGGAAAAATGTGTCTCTAATATGGTCATACATTTGGCAGGAGGTTAGGAAGTGCAGCTCAGTTTCCACCTCATTTTGTGGGCAGTGTGCACATAGCATGTCTTCTCTTGAAAGCCAGGTCTGCCTACAGCGGCCTTTCTCAATAGCAAGGCTATGCTCACTGTGTTTGTACATAGTCAAAGCCTTCCTTAAGTATGGGTCAGTCACAGTGGTCAGGTATTCTGCCACTGTGTACTCTCTGTTCAGGGCCATATAGCATTCTAGTTTGCTCAGTTTTTTTGTAAATTTTTTCCAATGTGTCAAGTAATTATATTTTTTTGTGTTCTCATGATTTGGTTGGGTCTAATTGTGTTGCTGCCCTGGGGCTCTGTGGGGTCTGTTTCTGTTTGTGAACAGAGCCCCAGGACCAGCTTGCTTGATTCAAGTATTTTTTTGCCAGATCCTAATGTAGTATGTTGAATATGTGGTATGTTGTGGTATGGTATGTTTAATTTTATGTTCCTTTTGATGGCATAGAATGGCCTTCTTGCCCTGTCTCTCAGATCGTTCACAGCTAGAAGTTACCTGTGGCATTGATGTTTAGTCCAAGGTATGTATAGTTTTATGTGTGCTCTAAGGCAATGGTGTCTAGGTAGAATTTGTATTTGTGGTCCTAGCAACTGGAACACCATTATTTTGGTCTTACTGAGATTTACTGTCAAGGCACAGGTCTGGCAGAATTTGTGCAAAAGATCTAGGTGCTGCTGGAGGCCCTGCTTGGTTGGTGACAGAAGCACCAGATCATCAGCAAATAGTAGACATTTAACTTCAGATTCTAGTAGGGTGAGGCCGGGTGCTGCAGACATTTCTAGTGCCATCACCAATTTGTTGATATATATGTTGAAGAGGGTGGGGCTTAAGCTGCATCCCTGTCTCACCCCACGGTCCTGTGAGAAGAAATGTGTGTGTTTTTTGTGTACAAGGATTGTATAATGTCGTATGTTTTTCCTCCAACACCACTTTCCTTCAATTTGTTAAGTAGACCCTCATGCTAAAATGAGTCAAAAGCTTTTTTGAAATCCACAAAACATGAGAAGACTTTGCCTTTGTTTTGGTTTGTTTTTTGTCAATTCGGGTGTGCAGGGTAAATACACGGTCTGTCGTACAATAATTTGGTAGAAACTCAATTTGACATTTGCTCAGTACATTGTTTTCACTGAGGAAATGTACGAGTCTGCTATTAATGATAATGCAGAGGATTTTTCCAAGGTTTCTGTTGACACATATTCCACGGTAGTTATTGGGGTCAAATTTGTCTCCACTTTTGTGGATTGGGGTGATCAGTCCTTGGTTCCAAATATCGGGGAAGATGCCAGAGCTAAGGATGATGTTAAAGAGTTTTAGTATAGCCAATTGGAATTTGTTGTCTGTATATTTGATCATTTCATTGAGGATACCATCAACACCACAGGCCTTTTTGGGTTGGAGGGTTTTTATTTTGCCAGTAAGTCATTCAATGTAATTCGAGAATCCAGTGAGCTCTGGTAGTCTTTAGTAGTTGATTCTAAGATTTGTATTTGATCATGAATTTGTTATATATGTATCTGTTTGTTCTTTGTTATAGAGCCAAACAGATTGGAGAAGTGGTTTACCCATACATCTCCATTTTGGATAGATAATTCTTTGTGTTGTTGTTTGTTTAGTGTTTTCCAATTTTTCCAAGTCTATGGATTCTTCAATTATTGAGCTGATTTCTGACGTGCTGTTCCTTCTTTTTCCGTAGTATATTTCTGTATTGTTTTAGTGATTCACCATAGTGAAAGGGTAGACTCAGGTTTTCTGGTTCTCTATGTTTTTGTCTGGACAGGTTTCTCAATTTCTTTCTTAGGTTTTTGCATTCTTCATCAAACCATTTGTCCTTGTTGTTCATTTTCTTCGGATTTCTGTTTGACATTTTTAGGTTTGATAGGGAAGCTGAGAGGTCAAATATACTGTTAACATTTTCTACTGCCAAATTTACACCTTCACTATTACAGTGGAACGTTTTGTCCAGGATGTTGTCTAGAAGGGATTGAATTTGTTGTTACCTAATTGTTTTTTGGTAGGTTTCCACACTACATTCCTTCCATCTATAGCATTTCTTAATATTACTCAGTTCCTTTGGCTTTGTTGCCTCATGATTGACTATTGCTCTGTTCAAGTAGACTAGATTTTGCTGTGGTCTGATAGGAGTGTCAGTGGGCTGACTGTGAACGCTCTGAGAGACTCTGGGTTGAGGTTAGTGATAAAGTAGTCTACAGGACTACTGCCAAGAGATGAGCCATAGGTGTACCTGCCATAGGAGTCGCCTCGAAGCCTACCACTGACTATGTACATACCCAGCATGCGACAGAGCTGCAGGAGTTGTGACCCGTTTTGTTGGTGATGTTGTCATAGTTTTGCCTAGGGGGGCATATGGGGGAGGGAATGCTGTCACCTCCCGGCAGGTGTTTGTCCCCCTGTGTGCTGAGGGTGTAAGGTTATTGTCCAGTTCTGGCATTTAGGTTGCCACAGACTAGTACATGTCCCTGGGCCTGGAAATTATTGTTCTCCCCCTCCAGGATGGAGAAGCTGTCTTCATTAAAGTATGGGGATTGTAGTAATGTAAAATGTTCCTGTTTTGATTAATTTATTGGAGTGAGTTAGGTCTCCTCGATACCAAATTAGCATACCCCTGAGTCCCTTCCCTGTTTCACACCTGATAGTTTGGTGGATTGGACTAGCAGCATCTCTCTCTATTTCTCTCACTCTTTCTTTCTCTCTGTCTTTCTTTCTCTATCACTCTGTCTTCCTTTCTCCCTTTCTCTCTATCACTCTCTCTCTGTCTCTCTCCCTCTCTGTCTCCTTTTCTCTCTCTCTCTGTCTCCTTTTCTCTCTCTCCCCCTCTCTCTCTCCCTCTCTCTGTCGCTCTCTCTCTCTCTCTGTCGGTCTTTCTCTCTCTCTGTCTACCTTTCTCTCTCTTTCTGTCTCTCGCTCTCTTTCTCCATATGTCTCTCTAGCTCTCTTTTCTGTATCTCTCTTTCTCTCTCTCTGTCTACCTTCTCTTTCTCTCTCTCTCTCTATCTCTGAAGTGATGACACTGGGCTCACCACATCACCTTGACAATGACGCACTTTGTCACAGAGACGGTGGCGATGTCAGCGGGAGTGTACATGGTAAAACGAAAGGAGCGATCAGGGGATTTAGCTTTCACCGGCTGGATCCATATTAGCCATTGGGTTTAGCCATGCCTTAAAGTGAGATGGGGTGGGGGGGAGGAAGAAGGTGGGAGGCAGAGTTAGAGAGCGAGAGAGAGAGAGCGAGCAAGAGAGAAAGAGATATAAAGAGGGAGAGATAGAGAGAGAGTGTTAAAGAGAGAGAGAGTGTGTGTGTTAAAGAGAGAGAGAGAGAAAGAGAGAGAGACAGAGAGAGAGAGAGAGAGAGAGAGAAAACAGAACATCCCAGTCTCTTTGTTTTCTCATCACAGTGCATTGTGGCTCTTGGAGCGTTGTACATCACGGTGGAAATGTAAATTGCAGTGTCATGCTGAACAATCCTGTGGGGTTGCTGAGCCTCGGCTCTGTCAGGGCCAGTCACACAATGCCCCCACTGTTACAGCCAGCAAGCCTTGTTCCTCTGAGCTGCGTCTGTCCTTCTCTGGGAGTTTGGCTCTGTTGCTCAGCTCCCCTGGCATCTGTCTGTCTATGTGGGTCCATGTGTGTGTCTGTCTGTCTGTCCATCAATCCCTTTGTCTTTCTGTCTGTTTGACCAGCTCTCTTTCTCTCTCTGTCCCCAAAGGAGCCAGGCCAAACACATGAAGTAAGACAGGAGGAAGCTAGAGGAAGAGGTGACACGTACAGACGAGGGGGGACCAGCAGGGGGCTAGGAGTAGAGCGGAAGGCGACACAGTCACGAGCGAGCAAGAGGTGGAGCCCCTAGCAGGACAGAGCTGGAACAACAGCAAGGGGCATCGGTCATGCTCTAGCACACGGAGAAGAGGCTGAACCAGAGATACACTGCCCCAAAGACATCCCTCCCACTGCCCCTGCACTGCGGTGCCAGTGAGGATGCCCAGGCAGCTATTGTGACGGGTCGCGACGGTGTGTGTAGGTGGGCAGGCTGAGCTACGATGCGGCCCTGGGCGGGCTCCTGGCGCTGGGTTACTCTGGTACTGCTGGCGTGGGGCACGCTGCTATTCTACATCGGGGGCCACCTGGTGAGGGACAGTGAGCACCCAGAGAGATCCAGCAGAGAGCTATCCAAGATCCTTGCCAAGCTGGAGCGCCTCAAGCAGCAGAACGAGGACCTGCGACGCATGGCTGAGTCCCTCAGGTAACTACCTACCTGAAGGGAGATGTGTGTGGAAGAGGGTAGACGCATGGCTGAGTCCCTCAGGTAACTACCTACCTGAAGGGAGATGTGTGTGGAAGAGGGTAGACGCATGGCTGAGTCCCTCAGGTAACTACCTACCTGAAGGGAGATGTGTGTGGAAGAGGGTAGACGCATGGCTGAGTCCCTCAGGTAACTACCTACCTGAAGGGAGATGTGTGTGGAAGAGGGTAGACGTATGGGGGAGGAGGGATTGTGTGTGTGCGTTTGTGTGCGCGTGTACTTCCATGCATGTTTGTGTGTGTGTTTCTACTTGCATGCGTGTGTGTGTGTGATGGCGTACGTGCTTGCATTAGTCATAAGTCCAGCCATAGGTGCAGCTTTCAGTTCCCCCCTGTGATATCCTCAATTGCTTTGGAATACACACACACACACACACACACACACACACACACACACACACACACACACACACACACACACACACACACACACACTTCGGACAGCTGGTCTCCGATTAAATCCCTTGCTTTTGTAATTATTCAATATTGGCTGGAAAACAAAGGTAGGATTCATGGCATCAAAACATGTCCAGCTTTCAGACAGGCACTGTCCAGATGGGTCTCAGTCAGAGACAGTGCCGTGTTTGTGTCTGTTGTTATTGAACACATCGAGCCGTTGCTCTGGGACCAGTCAGTCCAATTTGTTATACCCGTAGGGTTGTTTCTTATGCGTCTGGGCCTTTAATAATAGAACAAGAAACGGTGCACTTTAAAACGCCTGTTGTATTAAATATAGGGCCCTTTAATATAGACGGAGAATTCAATACATCTGATTTTTAATATGAATAATGACTTGCTAAATTGCCAAAATTATGCATTTTGCATCTGTCAACCCTGTGTCACTTCTAGGAAGATATTAACCCACATTCTCTCAAAATCTCACCAAGTTTTCACCATCATTGTAAAGCCCTCGTTAATTTGTTGCTTTGACAAAGTAATCTCTGGAGAAAATTATTCATTTAATGTGAACAGTGATTCATTTCTGTCTGTCCCTCAGTTTAAGGTCAACCCTGTCATGTGAACTGAACTCTCGTTTTAATATGATGAAACTATTCCTTTAAAAAAAAAACATTTTAGAAAGAAACATCTAGTCAAATCAAGTGAGCTGGTTCTACTCTTTTGGGCAATTTTCTGGTGTTTTGTGGTGGAAAACTGAGCAGGTCATGCATAAAGCGTCAACCCTGTTAACCACACAGTATAGACAGCACTGGAGGCTGCTGAGGGGAGGACGGCTCATAACAATGGCTGGAATGGAATCAAACACATGGAACCTTCAGTATGTGTTTGATGTATTTGATACCATTCCACTGATTCCACTCCAGCCATTACCATGAGCCCGTCCCCCCCAATTAAGGTGCCACCATCCTCCTGTGATAGACAGGCTTGCATTCAATTGCCCCTCCCTGTTACACACAACAAGCTTCCATTCCTCCTGTCACAAGGGGATTCATGGCTAATTTAAGAATAAATCATCAACCCTGTTATGGTCAACCCTGTTACAGTCAACTCTGTTATGGTCAAGTCTGTTATGGTCAACCCTGTTACGGTCAATCCTGTTATGGTCAATCCTGTTACGGTCAACTCTGTTATGGTCAACCCTGTTACGGTCAACCCTGGTATGGTCAACCCTGGTACGGTCAACCCTGGTACGGTCAACCCTGGTACGGTCAACCCTGGTACGGTCAACTCTGTTACGGTCAACTCTGTTATGGTCAACTCTGTTACGGTCAACTCTGTTACGGTCAACTCTGTTACGGTCAGCCCTGTTATGGTCAGCCCTGTTATGGTCAACTCTGTTATGGTCAGCCCTGTTACGGTCAATTCTGTTACGATCAACTCTGTTACGGTCAACGCTGTTATGGTCAACCCTGTTACGGTCAACGCTGTTATGGTCAGCCCTGTTATAGTCAACTCTGTTATGGTCAACCCTGTAACTTACTATTGTAATGTTTTTATTTAACCTTGAAATGAGAAAACTATTTTTTATGAAATTCAACATGTGCTCTTTATGACATAATGTTAAAATGAGGTGAAATCCAAAGTTTTTTTGACAAAATTACAGTTCTCAAAAGTCACCGATTTGGTGGAAGGGCCCTGTACAGGAGCAGTGTTACCATACAGTGTCATAATGGTACTGCCTTTCTGCCCAGTGTGTGTGTGTGTGTGTGTGTGTGTGTGTGTGTGTAGTGTGTGGTGTGTGGTGTGTGGTGTGTGGTGTGTGTGTGTGTGTGTGTGTGTGTGTCTATTATCATGTCACTGTGAAGTGGATGACATGACACACAACTAGGATCAGAATCACCTTTACTACATCATTACAAATACATTTGCATGTAAAGAAGTGTTACATAGTAAAATGCTGCTACCACAATAAACAAAATACAGACAGACGATAAACGGATATACAGACTAAATGTATAGACGCAGAATGTACACAAACACACATATCGTGTAAACTATCGGCATTGTACAGTAGTCGTGCCTGAGAATATCTCACACCTTTGCTCCATGAACTCCCACACTCAGCATCCCCCTCCCTGATTTGAGTGACAGGCCAACAGCCCACCCACCACCAGTCATCCAGCAGCATTTATGATTTGGGTGAATACAGGGTCGGTGTGGCGATCTGCCTCTGGGCTCCGCCCTCTCCACAGCTGTCAATCACCTGGAGATGATGACACACGCAGGCCAGATGGCGTGATGGGCGAAAGAGAGATAGATAGAGTGTGTGTGTGTGTGTGTGTGTATGTGTGTGTGACAGCCCGGCCTGAGGGATGAGGGCCTGATCAATCCCCAGGCATGTGGATGGAGGGATGGAGGGGGCGAATGAGGGATGGATTGATGGAAGGAGGGAATGAGGGACGGAGGGAGGGAGGCGAGGGATGATGGACAAGGTGAGTTCTGCACCATGCAGAGATTTAAGGGGTGGTGGAAGAGGGGAGAGCAGTGGAGGCCACCATGATAGAGGTTTTAGTCTGGGTTTCTGTATAAGCACTTTGTGACATCTGCTGGTGTAAAAAGAGCTTTATATATACATTTGATTGATTGATAAATTGATTGATTGATAGGGGGTTATCATGGGCAGAAGGGAAAGAGTGCAAGGAATGACAAATAGGAATGAAGAGCGATAGACACACACACACACACACACACACACACACACACACACACACACACACACACAATAAGAGCTGAATGGTTTCATTGGTTTTTCTCCACAGTGTCCATTGACCGTTATCTGTCCATTAGACGGTCTCTTCTCAGCAATGTGTTATCTGTCCATTAGACAGTCTCTTCTCAGTGATGTGTTATCTGTCCATTAGACGGTCTCTTCTCAGTGATGTGTTATCTGTCCATTAGGCGGTCTCTTCTCAGCGATGTGTTATCTGTCCATTAGACGGTCTCTTCTCAGTGATGTGTTATCTGTCCATTAGACGGTCTCTTCTCAGTGATGTGTTATCTGTCCATTAGACGGTCTCTTCTCAGTGATGTGTTATCTGTCCATTAGACGGTCTCTTCTCAGTGATGTGTTATGTGTCCATTAGACGGTCTCTTCTCAGTGATGTGTTATCTGTCCATTAGACGGTCTCTTCTCAGTGATGTGTTATCTGTCCATTAAACGGTCTCCTCTCAGTGATGTGTTATCTGTCCATTAAACGGTCTCTTCTCAGTGATGTGTTATCTGTCCATTAGACGGTCTCTTCTCAGTGATGTGTTATCTGTCCATTAGACGGTCTCTTCTCAGTGATGTGTTATCTGTCCATTAGACGGTCTCTTCTCAGTGATGTGTTATCTGTCCATTAGACGGTCTCTTCTCAGTGATGTGTTATCTGTCCATTAGACGGTCTCTTCTCAGTGATGTGTTATCTGTCCATTAGACGGTCTCTTCTCAGTGATGTGTTATCTGTCCATTAAACGGTCTCTTCTCAGTGATGTGTTATCTGTCCATTAGACGGTCTCTTCTCAGTGATGTGTTATCTGTCCATTAGACGGTCTCTTCTCAGTGATGTGTTATCTGTCCATTAGACGGTCTCTTCTCAGTGATGTGTTATCTGTCCATTAGACGGTCTCTTCTCAGCGATGTGTTATCTGTCCATTAGACGGTCTCTTCTCAGTGATGTGTTATCTGTCCATTAGACGGTCTCTTCTCAGTGATGTGTTATCTGTCCATTAGACGGTCTCTTCTCAGTAATGTGTTATCTGTCCATTAGACGGTCTCTTCTCAGTGATGTGTTATGTGTCCATTAGACGGTCTCTTCTCAGTGATGTGTTATCTGTCCATTAGACGGTCTATTCTCAGTGATGTGTTATCTGTCCATTAGACGGTCTCTTCTTAGTGATGTGTTATCTGTCCATTAGACGGTCTCTTCTCAGTGATGTGTTATCTGTCCATTAGACGGTCTCTTCTCAGTGATGTGTTATCTGTCTATTAGACGGTCTCCTCTCAGTGATGTGTTATCTGTCCATTAGACCAGGGGTGTCAAACTCATTCCACGGAGGGCCTAGTGTCTGCAGGTTTTTGGTTTTTCCTTTCAATAAAGCCCTAGACAACCAGGTGTGGGGAGTTCCTAACTAATTAGTGATGTTAATTCATCAATCAAGTATAAGGGAGGAGTGAAAACCCGCAGACACTCGGCCCCCCGTGGAATGAGTTTGACACCTGTCCATTAGACGGTCTCTTCTCAGTGATGTGTTATCTGTCCATTAGACGGTCTCTTCTCAGTGATGTGTTATCTGCCCATTAAACGGTCTCCTCTCAGTGATATGGGCCTAATTGAGTCCGCTGGCTGAGAGACACTGTCTGCCTCCGCTGGCTGAGAGACACTGTCTGCCTCCGCTGGCTGAGAGACACTGTCTGCCTCCGCTGGCTGAGAGACACTGTCTGCCTCCGCTGGCTGAGAGACACTGTTTGCCTCCGCTGGCTGAGAGACACTGTCTGCCTCCGCTGGCTGAGAGACACTGTCTGCCTCCGCTGGATGAGAGACACTGTCTGCCTCCGCTGGCTGAGAGAGGCTGCTTTTCTGGTTGCCGGCGATTTTAATTCCGCATCACTAAGACATGTGATGACACACATCCATCAACATGTCTCCGTCGCCATTAGGGACAAAAAAGTCCTAGACCACTGTTACTTTACCCACAAGCAATAATACAAGGACCTCCCTCGTCTCCCATTCGTCAGATCAGATCATGACTCCGTACTCCTGCTTCCTGTTTACAAGCAGAAGCTCAAACAGGAATTACCCGTGATTCACTCCGTTGAGAAATGGTCTCCAGAATCAGAGATTATACTACAGGACTGCTTTGCTAGTGCATATTGGAGTATATTTTGGGACTTTGCCAATAACATTGATGCACTAACTGCCTCTGTCACCGGGTTCATTAGGAAATACATTGGTGACGCATTCGCCACAGTTAAGGTTCACTGCTTCCCCAATCAAAAGCCCTGGATTAACACTGAGGTTGGTGCTAAACTAAAGGACAGGGCTACTTCTTACGGGGCTATCACAGACAACCCTGAGGCTACAGCTGAGGACAGGAACAAGTACAAGAAGTCCTCCGCAGTGTCATCAAAGGAGCAAAAGGACAATATAGGAAATAATGTGGAATCGTATTACACAGACTCTGACGCCCGCCAGATGTTTCAGGGGCTAAAGTCCGTTACGGATTACAAAGGAAGACCAAGCCATGATCTGCCCAACGATGTCGCTCTACCAGACGAACTCAATGCATTTCATGCACGCTTTGACAATAACAACATCGTGCCGGGTGTGAGGGCTGCCACCGACCCAGAAGAATGGGTGATCTCGCTCTCCAAGGGCCAACGACCCAGAAGAATGGGTGATCTCGCTCTCCAAGGGCCACCAACCCAGAAGAATGGGTGATCTCGCTCTCCAAGGGCCACCAACCCAGAAGAATGGGTGATCTCACTCTCCAAGGCCGACGTGAGTAAAGTCATTAATCAGGTCAATACCTCCAAGGACATGAGGCCCAATGGTATTCCATGGCGCATTCTCAGAGCATGCGCAGAACAGCTGGCAGGTATATTCACAGTAATTATTATTTTAAAACAAGTTTACCCCCTTTTTCTACGACCGTGTCTCATTGCTGCAACTCTCCAATGGGCTCGGGAGAGGCGATGGTCGAGTCATGTGTCATGTGAAACACCGTTCAACTGACGACCGAAGTCAGCCTGCAGGCGCCCTGCCCGCCACAAGAAGCCGTTAGAGCGCGATGAGCCAAGTAAAGCCCCCCCCGGCCAAACCCGCCAATTGTGTGCCGCCCTATGACACAGCCTGGGATCGAATCCATGTCTGTAGTGACTTAAACCGCTGCGCTACTTGGGAGGCCTATTCACTGTAGTTTTCAACCTCTCCTTGTCTCAGTCTGTAAGCTCCACATGTTTTAACATGACCACCATCATTCATTCCCAAGAACTTTAAGGCGCCATGCCACAACAACTGCCACCCTGTAGCACTCACTTATGTAATCATGAAGTGCTTTGAGAGGCTGGTTATGGAACACATCAACTCCATCATCCAAGACAAACTATACCCACTCCAACCCACTCTCACTGTTTTCCCTGTTACACCCAAGACTGCGTGGCCATGCACGACTCCAACACCATCATCAAGTTTGCTGACGACACGACGATGGTAGGCCTGATCACCAGCCACAATGAGACAGCCTACAGGGAGAAGGTCAGTGACTTGGCAGTGTGGTGCCGGAACAACAACCTCTCCATCAACGTCAGTAAGACCAAGGAGCTGATCGTGGACTACAGGAAATGGGGATCCCCATCCACATCAACGGGGCTGCAGTGGAGAGGTTCAAAAGTTTCAAGATCTTTGGTGTCCAAATCACTAAGAACATAAAATGGTCCACAAACACGTGCAGACATGAAGAAGGCACAACAGTCCCTCTTCCCACTCAGGAGGTTGAAAAGGTTTGGCATGGACCCTCAAAAACCTCTAAAAGTTTTACAGCTGCACCATTCAGTGCATCTTGACTGGCTGCATCACTGCTTAGAATGGCATCAGCACCGTCCTCGATCACATGGCGCTACAGAGGGTGGTGCGGACATCCCAGTACATCACTGGGCCGAGCTCCCTGCCATCCAGGACTTCTTTATCAGGCAGTGTGAAAGAAAGGCCCAGAAAATTGTTAAAGGCTCCAACCTGCCAAGCCATAGACTGTCCTCTCTGCTTCTGCCCGGCAAGCAATACCAGATCATTGTCTGACACCAACAGGCCCCTGAACAGATTCTATCCACAAGCCATTAGACTGCTAAATAGGTTCCCAAATAGCTACACAGACTATCTGAGTTGACCTTTGTATTTTATTCTTATTTTTGCCTCTATGCACACTAACATGGCACTACACGTTACACACACTGATACTCCAACACACACATAAACACTCACTCCATCATTTGTTCACACACACATATGGTCATACATTTATACTGACTCTACACACACCCACTCACATACAATCCTCATATATGCTGCTGCTACTCTATTTATCATATATCCTGATGCCTAGTCACCTTACCCCTATACATATCTACCTCTATCACTCCAGTATCCCTGCACATTGTAAATATGGTACTGGAACTGACCCTGTATATAGTATTATTACCCCATACATATCTACCTCTATCACTCCAGTATCCCTGCACCTTAACAATATGGTACTGGAACTGACCCTGTATATAGTACGTTCACCCAATACATATCTACCTCTATCACTCTAGTATCCCTGCACATTAACAATATGGTACTGGAACTGACCCTGTATATAGTACGTTTACCCCATACATATCTACCTCTATCACTCTAGTATCCCTGCACATTAAACTCATTAGGGGTGCGCCATTTCGACTTTGTAAAAATTCGTTCCCAAATTAAACTGCCTCATACTCAATTCTTGCTCGTACAATATGCATATTATTATTACTATTGAATAGAAAACACTCTCTAGTTTCTAAAACCGTTTGAATTATATCTGTGAGTAAAACAGAACTAATTTTGCAGCAAACTTCCTGTCAGGAACTGAAAAATCTCAAATTGGGGGCTCTGTTCCAGGGTCAGTTTATACATTTCCTTGTAATCTATGGGTCGACATGCACTGCATACGCCTTCCCCTAGATGTCAGTAAGCAGTGAGAATTGGAATGGGGTCTCTGGGTAGTTCTGAGGCCGTATAAAAGCTCTTGGAACCGGGTGTGCACTCTTTTCAACGTTCATCATGACGCAAGACAGACCTCAGGATTGCATTCTGAAAAGCTCTCGTTATAGGCTTTAGATATATCCGGCTCTGATTTTATTCGATATAGGTGTTAAAAACATCATAAAGTAGTTATTTTAAACCGATTTATATCAGTTTATATCAGTATATTGCGATTTTCGGTATTTCATTTGTGCTGCGTTATAGTGAGTTGGACACGTATTCGTCACATGGCTAATGTTTGCTGCTAATTCCAAAGTTGAAGACGACAATCTACAACCGAGCAACGATTCTCCTGGACAAAGGACAACTTGCACAAGATTCTGATGGAAGCTCATCAAATAGTAAGAACTATTTATAATGTTAATTCATTGTTCTGTTGAAAAATGTTAAACTACTATTCCGCCATTAATTTCGGTGCGGTCTCGCTTTAACGCACGCTGTATGTCGTAGTAACGTTAATTTTAAAAATCTAACACAGCGGTTGCATTAAGAACTAATGTATCTTTCATTTGCTGTCCATCCTGTATTTTTTAGTCAAGTTTATGATTAGTTATTGATTAGATTAGGTGCCTCTCCCAAGATTTCTCCCGACATTTTGTTTGCAGCTTGGCTACTATTCTCATTGTATAACCACGATTTGTGCCGCTAAATATGCACATTTTCGAACAAACAATATATTTGTGTAATATGATGTTATAGGATTGTCATCTGATGAAGTTTTGAGAAGGTTAGTGAAAAATGTAATATCTTTTGCTGGTTTATTCGCTATCGCTAATGTGCATGAATCAATGCTGCTGTTTGGTTGGCTATTGTAGTAAGCTAATATAATGCTAAATTGTGTTTTCGCTGTAAAACACTTAAAAAATCTGAAATATTGGCTGGATTCACAAGATCTTTGTCTTTCATTTGCTGTACGCTGTGTATTTTTCATAAATGTTTTATGATGAGTATTTAGGTAATTCACGTTGCTCTCTGTAGTTATTCTAGTTGCTTTGGTGAGAGTTGTGATGGTGGCTGCAATGTAAAACTATGATTTATACCTGAAATATGCACATTTTTCGAACAAAACATATGCTATACAATAAATATGTTATCAGACTGTCATCTGATGAAGTTGTTTCTTGGTTAGTGACTATTTATATCTTTATTTGGTCGAATTTGTGATAGCTACCTATACAGTAAAAAAATGGTGGGGAAAAAAAGCTGTCTTTTGCTATCGTGGTTAGCTAATAGAAATACATATTGTTTCTTCCCTGTAAAACATTTTAAAAATCAGAAATGATGGCTGGATTCACAAGATGTGTATCTTTCATCTGGTGTCTTGGACTTGTGATTTCATGATATTTAGATGCTAGTATTTACTTGTGGCGCTATGCTAGGCTATGCTAGACAGCTTTTTTACTGATGAGGGTGCTCCCGGATCCGGGATTGGGACCAACTACAAGTTAACAATATGGTACTGGAAATGACCCTGTATATAGTACGTTTACCCCATACATATCTACCTCTATCACTCCAGTATCCCTGCACATGAACAATATGGTACTGGAACTGACCCTGTATATTTATTTTATTAGGCAAGTCAGTTAAGAACATATTGTTATGTACAATGACGGCCTTGGAACAGTGGGCTCACTGCCTGTTATTGTTTACTGCGTTGTTAGGGTTTGAGCTGTCAAGAAAGGCATTTGACTGTACTTGTGACATTAAAACTTTACACTGAAACTTGACTGAGAGATACTGCCTGTCTCCGCTGGCTGAGAGAGACTGTTTGCCTCCGCTGGCTGAGAGAGACTGTTTGCCTCCGCTGGCTGAGAGTCATTTACTGGGCTCATTTACTGGGCACTATCATTAGCCCAGCATGATTCCACTGAACAGACACTGCCTGCTACTGCTGTTAACGCCTCCAGACTGAACTCCCATCGACCTGGTTGTCTCAGGGAAGGCAGGGGGCCTGACACCAACACTAGCCCCATAGTGAGAGCTGTCTGTGGGCACGACAGGTCATTCTGCCTTGCCTGGCCTGGAGAGATGAGCTGGAGAGTCTGGCTGTGGATTAGCGCCGACTCCTTGCCTAGTCAATTAGGGAATCTGAAATGTCCGCGGTGGTTAGTGGAATATCTAACAGAGGAATAGGTTTGAAGTAATAGGTTATCAAGTACCAGCTGGGATTTTAACCCTACACTACCTTTAACACTAGGGGATAGTCAGAGAGACATTCTCTTTCACATGCTCTCTGTATCTCTCTCCCTCTCTCTCTCACACACATACACCCACTCCACACACACACACACACACACATGGCCCCAGGCCTCTTTTCCATAAATGCTCCCCCTTGATGTAACAGTAATTGCGTTTTTGTAGCCCCCACTTTCATCTGCCCAATCCCAGTAGTATGTCTTACAAAATAAAAAACAGAAAAAGTTTGGGAAATATTTTTCACAGGAATATGTATGCAGTTTCCTACCAATGTATACAACCTACTTCACATTTCCAAAGTGAAAGAAAATATAGAGACATTTTTTGAAGATGTCTTGATTGCATGTATCTTCACACCCCAGAGTTAATACTTGCACCAACTCGTAGGACAACATATTGTTTTTGTCAATATGTATTTTTTTTAAATTTGGTTGGGAAACACTGATGGACAGCAATATTAAGTCAGGACTGTGACTGGACCATTCAGGAAGCATCAACCCCTCATGGAAAGCCGTTCTGGTGTGTCTTTGTCCAGCTGAAATATACTTCTCTATCCCACGGTGAGGATTTAAGAAGACTGAGAAATGGGTAAGGGAAAGGGTCAGTTGTACAACTGAATGCATTCAACTGAAATGTGTCTTCCACATTTAACCCAACCCCTCTGAATCAGAGAGGTGCGGAGGGCTGCCTTAACCAACATCCACGTGTTCGGCGCCCAGAGTTTCCGCTAACTTTTTACCTGGGCTATGTTCCTTTAATATTTATGTTGATCCTGACAAACTCTTCAGTCCACAGCATTGCATCGCTGATAATTGTCTTGGCCAAATGTGTTGTATTGCGTGTGTTTTGTCTTGTATCGTCATGTACATCCTCCTCAGTTTGTTATTGTTGTCTTGTCACTGTCCTTATTGTCTTATTTTGTATTTTGTTTAACAATAAGAGATCAAATAAAATAAAAAGATTCATATTCTATCAAAGCCTACGTGAATGTCTATCTGAACATTCTGCATGTTGCATCAAACTGAGCAAGCCTCCAGTTCTCTCATGGGATATGATGAATAAATGAAGGCCCTTCTGCCTCTGGGAGTTTCCTTTCATTGTCTTGTCACAGCACAGCTAGAACTGGGGGTGTGTTCAGTGTGGTGAAACTTTCAGAATGTTACACATATCCATTTTATGAATAGGCTTGGATGTTTCTAATGGAACTTTCTGTAATGTTACACACTTCTGACTGAACTGACCGCTGATGGGTCTTCCTCCCAGTAATATCACAGGGGATTTTCTAAAGCTTAACCTTGTCCCTTATTCACTGTCATTCATCAGTCTGTCATGCATCAGTCTGTCATGCATCAGTCTGTCATGCATCAGTCTGTCATGCATCAGTCTGTCATGCATCAGTCTGTCATTCATCAGTCTGTCATGCATCAGTCTGTTATTTATCAGTCTGTCATGCATCAGTCTGTCATGCATCAGTCTGTTATTCATCAGTCTGTCATTCATCAGTCTGTCATGCATCAGTCTGTCATGCATCAGTCTGTCATGCATCAGTCTGTTATTTATCAGTCTGTCATGCATCAGTCTGTCATGCATCGGTCTGCCATTCATCAGTCTGCCATTCATCAGTCTGCCATTCATCAGTCTGTCATTCATCAGTCTGTCATGCATCATTCTGTTTTCCATCCGTCTGTCATTCATCCGTCTGTCATTCATCCGTCTGTTATTCATCGGTCTGTTATTCATCGGTCTGTTATTCATCAGTCTGTTATTCATCCGTCTGTCATTCATCCGTCTGTTATTCATCGGTCTGTTATTCATCGGTCTGTTATTCATCGGTCTGTTATTCATCAGTCTGTTATTCATCAGTCTGTCATGTATCAGTCTGTTATCCATCCATATGTCATTCATCCTTCTGTCATTCATCCTTCTGTCATTCATCCTTCTGTCATTCATCAGTCTGTTATTCATCAGTCTGTTATTCATCAGTCTGTTATTCATCCGTCTGTCATTCATCATTCTGTCATTCATCATTCTGTCATTCATCATTCTGTCATTCATCCGTCTGTTATTCATCAGTCTGTCATTCATCAGTCTGTTATTCATCGGTCTGTTATTCATCGGTCTGTTATTCATCCGTCTCTCATTCATCAGTCTGTTATTCATCAGTCTGTCATTCATCCTTCTGTCATTCATCAGTCTGTCATTCATCAGTCTGTCATTCATCCATCTGTCATTCATCAGTCTGTCATTCATCCTTCTGTTATTCATCAGTCTGTGTTTCTTAGCTTAGTTCCCAACTGAGAGGAGAGGGTCTAGGGAGGGGAAGCTGTAAAACAGTGTGTGTGTCTGTGTGTTTGCGCGTGTGTGTGTGCATAATATGTGTGCATGAGTGTGTGTGTGTACATGTGGGTACATATGTGTGTATTATAATGAAGATAAGGTTATAGGGTCATGTTACTTCAAATGTCTCCTATTTCTGCCTGACAGCATCTGATGTTCCCCACTCAGGGAGCAAATTGAGTTTGCATGCCTTGATGACTCATTAGCCTTTGTCTCGCTTCATGGATGTCTTGATGCATGCGCATGTACTTAGAAGCTATTTATATTTTCTTATAAATATGAATGTATTAGATAACGTGTGTGTGAGTGTGTGTGTGTGTGTGTGTGTGTGTGTGTGTGTGTGTGTGTGTGTGTGTGTGTGTGTGTGTGTGTGTGTGTGTGTGTGTGTGTGTGTGACTATCCGGAAATACCTAAAAGTCCCCACAAAGATAGTAAAACAAGGAAAATTACAAAGGCCATTTTAAATTTAGGGATTAGGGTTAAGGGATAAGGTTAGTGTTAGGAGTTAGGATTAGGGTTAAGGGATAAGGTTAGGGGTTAGGGTTAAGGTTAGGTTTAGTGTTAGGATTAGGGTTAATAGTTAATGTTAAGAGTTAAGATTAGGGTTAAGGGCAGGAACAGACTGGGAATTAAAAATGGCCCTGGACATTTTAACCTTCCCCAGCGATACATCATCACCCACACAACTCATGCCACACTTTATGTAAACAAGATTACTGAACAACATTTATAACAATAACTTTAGTAAAATAGATAGGAGGAGGAGGAGGAGGCTGGCTAGAAGGAGCACATATTGGCACAATGGCACTGGCAACAAGGTGGCAAGGATCTCTGGATCCATCTGACCAGTATAATAAATAATACAGGAAGAAATGTGTTGGTGAAAATACTGGCGTATAGGCAAGTCATAGACTAAAATTAAAATAAACATGTTTCCTACCTCCTTAAATTAGCAATTTATGCAGCAGCTCACTTCTCTCAGCAATGCCATCTATAACCAGGTCACGGTCCAGGGCCATTAAAGCATCTCGCTCAGTAGCCATGAGCATAAAAGCCTCCAGGTGTTGTTGAGATAGTGCTCCTGAGCTTACTCTTGATGAATTTCAAAGTAGGGAAGCTCCGCTCGCAAGCTACTGTACCTGAGTTACTGACAGGGTAAGTATGAACTTGTAAGCAAGGCCCAGGATGTGGTATGCGTCAGTAAATAGGTTGTACTGACTAAGAATACGGTAGCAACACAGTGGACAGTCCTTGCAAGATAAACAGCTCTTGTTCACCATCTCTACCTCGTCTTCATTTCCTTCAGGTCCATGATCCTCCATAGTCCTGGTTGTGTATTCTTCAAATCACGATTGTTTTAACCTAGTCCACTGTTCTGTGAGACTCATAAGCTCACTCTGTAAATTGGCCACCGTTGCTCTGCTGTCAAATTTGATCAAACATTTGCTTAGTTCTTGAAGGGCTCTGTGTAAGGCCATTGGCACTGGATGTTAACTGACTAAAGTTTTTAGGGTCCAGAAGAGCCATACAAAGTGCCATTACTCAGAAATCGCAGATGGATGGTAACTATAACTGTATCCAGAATATAATTATGGACACCAATCATGTATGCACTCTCTGCCCCAGTAAAAGTCTCATCTTGTGCCATCTCTCCAGGCATGATTTTCTTCTTTCGAGCCCTTTTCGTTGGCAGAGTGGTCTCTAACTCCAGCTCTGTTTCCTCATCCCGTTCTTGCAACTTCCTGTTGGCCCACTGAACAAATGTGTCTGAAGATGCCTTGAATTTTTCAAAATCTCTAGCCGTTCCTTTCAGCGGCTCCTCTGTAGACACAACCATACGGTGCGCAGACGGAATGTCCATTCCACTTGTTTGAAGATATTTTGAGACTGGTGAGGTGACCTGAAATATTTTGAGTAATATCTGACCTGTAAGTATTGTTTCATACTTCAGCAACCCCTCAATGTATCCTTGTGCCTTGACCCGTGCAGTAGTGTTGATGTTTTTTTAATCTTGTATGGTTGAAAGAGTGAGAAGGACATCAACATACAGACCCTCATCTGGATTTCCAAAAGCTCCAAAGACCTTCTTGAAGGCACTGTCTTCAGCCCACCAGCATGTCTCTCCAGTTGGAGCAAGACGTCTGTGTCAGGCATTTCACAAACAATAGTACGCAAGTATAAACACCATGGGACCACGCAGCCATAATACTGCTCAGGAAGGAGATACGTTCTGTCTCCTAGAGATGAACGTACTTTGGTGCGAAAAGTGCAAATCAATCCCAGAACAGCAGCAAAGGACCTTGTGAAGATGCTGGAGGAAACAGGTACAAAAGTATCTACAGTTGAAGTCGGAAGTTTACATACACCTTAGCCAAAAACATTTAAATTCAGTGTTTCACAATTCCTGACATTTAATCCTAGTAAAAATGCCATGTCTTAGGTCAGTTAGGATCACCACTTTATTTTAAGAATGTGAAATGTCAGAATAATAGTATAGAGAATGATTTATTTAAGCTTTTATTTCTTTCATCACATTCCCAGTGGGTCAGAAGTTTACATACACTCAATTAGTATTTGGTAGGAATTGCCTTTAAATTGTGTAACTTGGGTCAAACGTTTCGGTTAGCCTTCCACAAGTTTCCCACAATAATTTGGGTGAATTTTGGCCCATTCCTCCTGACAGAGCTGGTGTAACTCAATCAGGTTTGTATGCCTCCTTGCTCGCACACGCTTTTTCAGTTCTGCCCACAAATTTTCTATAGAAATAAGGTCAGGGCTTTGTGATGGCCACTCCAATACCTTGACTTTGTTGTCCTTAAAACTTCTTTGGGATGCAAGCCCTAAGTCGGGATCAATATGACAACAGCCAGTCCAAGTGCAGGGCGTCAAATTCAAAAACCATAAATCTCATAATTAAAATTCCTCAAACATACATGTGTCTCATATCATTTTAAAGGTAATCTTGTTGTTAATCCCACCAAACTGTCCGATTTCAAATACCACAAAACTAAAAATAATCATAGCATTTTTCCCAGCTAATGATAGCATCACAAAAAACAGAATAGAGATAAAATGATTCATTAACCTTCGATTATTTTCATCAGATGACACTCATAGGACTTCATGTTACACCATAAATGCGTTTTCTGTTTGATTCAATTCATATTTATATAAAAAAATCAGAGTTTACATTGAGGCTACAAGAATCACTAAATGCAAAAACATCAAGTGACTTTGCATAGCCTGTCGTTTCAACATGAATACTCATCATAAATATAGATGATAATACAAGTTATACACATTGAGTTATAGATATACCTCTCCTTAAAACTTCTTATGGCTGCAAAGGGCAGTATTGAGTAGCCAGTTAAATCGTGCCCATTTCAAACGGCCTCGTACTCAATTCTTGCTCGTACAATATGCATATTATTATTACTATTGGATAGAAAACACTCTCTAGTTTCTAAAACCGTTTGAATTATTTCTCTGAGTAAAACAGAACTCATTCTGCAGCACATTTCCTGACCAGGAAGTGGAATGTCAGAAATCGATGCTCTGTTCAACTTCATGCCTATACATGGGCAATGAACGTAAGAGTCTACGTACACTTCATACACCTTCCCCTGGTTGTCAAGAGGCGGTGAGAGAAGAAATTTCGTGTTTATCTTGGTCTGAGGTGGAATTAAAGCTCTTTGTATGACGTGACCGTCCATTTCCTGTTTCTGGAGCGCGCGAAAGAGGACATGGATATGCGTTCTGTTTATCTGTCGTTATGGACGACTAACATCTCCGGTTTAGATTTTATTTGATACATGTGAACATATCATCGTAAAGTATGTTTTTTCAATATAGTTTAATCAGATTATTGAAATTTTTTCGGGAGTTTTGCCGTGTTCCGTTCTCTGACTTTGTTGACGTTAGAGTGATCCGTGCCACTTGGCAAGTGCCCATGCTAAATCAAGAGGGAAATTTGCCGTTCCAGATCCAAACAACGACTGTTCTGGACAAAGGACACCTTGTCCAACATTCTGACAGAAGATCACCAAAAGTAAGAAACATTTTATGATGCTATTTCTAATATCTGTCGTGCATGTGAACTGGTCGTCGGCGCCCAAGTGTTTCTGGCTATTGTGGCTACGCTAATATAACACTATATTGTGTTTTCGCTGTAAAACACTTGATAAATCGGAAATATTGTCTGGAATCACAAGATGCCTGTCTTTCAATTGCTGTACACTATGTATTTTTCAGAAATGTTTTATGATGAGTATTTAGTTATTTGGCGTTGGTGTCTGTAGTTTTTCTGTCTGCTTTCGGTGCAATTTCTGACTGTAGCTGCAATGTAAACTACGATTTATACCTGAAATATGCACATTTTTCTAACAAAACATATGCTATACAATAAATTTGTCATCAGACTGTCATCTGATGAAGTTGTTTCTTGTTTAGTGGCTATTTATATCTTTATTTGGTCGAATTTGTGATCGCTACTGATGGAGTAAAAAACTGATGGAGTAAGAAAAGTGGTGTCTTTTGCTAACGTGGTTAGCTAATAGATTTACATATTGTGTCTTCCCTGTAAAACATTTAAAAAATCGGACATGTTGGCTTGATTCACAAGATGTGTACCTTTCATCTGGTGTCTTGGACTTGTTAATGTGTGAAAGTTAAATATTTGTAAAAAATATCTTTTGAATTTCGCGCCCTGCACTTGAGCTGGATGTTGTCATAAGTGTACCGATGTCGGGCTGCAGCCAAAACAGGTTAATGCAACCGCAATGTCAGATTTTAAAAAAACTTGAAGGAAAAATAACTGCACGCTATAATCTGAGACGGCGCTCAAATTAGCATGTCACAGCTAACAAAGATAGCGTCACTATAAACAACAAAATATTATAAATATTTCATTACCTTTGTTGGTTTCGATCAGAAGGCTTAGCAGAAACTCCAGGTGCACAATAAACGTTTGTTTTGTTCGAAAAAATCCGTTATTTATGTCCAATTGTTAGTTAATTCTGGTTAGCTTCATATCGGACAAAAACTTCAAAATGTGATATTACCGGTCGAAGAAACATTTCAAACTGAGTACTGAATCAATCATTAGGATGTCTTTAACATATAGCTTCAATAAAGTTCCAACCGGAATATTCCTTCTGTCTGCGTGAGCCATGGAACGGCAGTGGCTTGCATGAAGAAAACGCATGATCAGGAAATGGGTGCTTGATGGTCACCTGACAGATTCTGCTCTCATTATCTCCCAGAACACCATAGAGGTCTCACTGGAATTTCTATTTATTGCTGACATCTAGTGGAACCCCTAGGCAGTGCAACTTCAGCCATACGTCATTTGGAATTCTTTTGGGACTCTGTTGAATACAGACAATCTCAGATTTCTGACTTCCGGTTTGATTTCAACTCAGGATTTTGCCTGCCAATATGAGTTCTGTTAATCTCAGAGAAATAATTCAAACAGTTTTAGAAACTTTGGAGTGTCTTCTATCCAATATTAATAATAATATGCAAATATTAGGAACTATGAACTAAGCAGGCCGTTTGAAATGGGCACCTTTCATCCAAGCTACTCAGTACTGCCCCTGCAGCCATAAAAGGTTTTAAGCCATTTTGCCACAATTTTGGAAGTATGCTTGGGGTCATTGTCCACTTGGAAGACCCATTTGCGACCAAGCTTCAACTTCCTGACTGATGTCTTGAGATGCTGCTTCAATATATCCACATAATTTTCCGTCCTCATGACACCATCTATTTTGTGAAGTGCAGCAGTCCCTCCTGCTGCAAAGCACCCCCACAACATGATGCTTCCATCCCCGCGCTTCACGGTTGGGATGGTGTTCTTCGGCTTGCAAACCTCCCCCATTCTCCTCCAAACGTAACGATGGTCATTATGGCCAAACAGTTCTATCTTTGTTTCATCAGACCAGAGGACATTTCTACAAAAAGTACGATCTTTGTCCCCATGTGCAGTTGCAAACCGTAGTCTGGCTTTTTTATGGTGGTTTTGGAGCAGTGGCTTCTTCCTTCCTTGCTTCTTCCTTCCAACATCTCAAGACATCAGTTAGGAAGTTAAAGCTTGGTCGCAAATGGGTCTTCCAAGTGGACAATGACCCCAAGCATACTTCCAAAGTTGTGGCAAAATGGCTTAAGGACAACAAAGTCAAGGTACTGGAGTGGCCATCACAAAGCCCTGACCTCAATCCTATAGAACATTTGTGGGCAGATCTGAAAAAGCGTGTGCGAGCAAGGAGGCCTACAAAACTGACTGAGTTACACCCGCTCTGTCAGGAGGAATGGGCCACAATTCACCCAATTTATTATGGGAAGATTGTGGAAGGCTACCCGAAACGTTTGACCCAAGTTACACAATTTAAAGGCAATTCCTACCAAATACTAATTGAGTGTATGTAAAC
>NC_074691.1:31611970-31654470 GCF_029448725.1 Salvelinus fontinalis
TGCCTTCATCTACAGTGGGGAGAACAAGTATTTGATACACTGCCGATTTTGCAGGTTTTCCTACTTACAAAGCATGTAGAGGTCTGTAATTTTTATCATAGGTACACTTCAACTGTGAGAGACGGAATCTAAAACAAAAATCCATAAAATCACATTGTATGATTTTTAAGTAATTAATTTGCATTTTATTGAATGACATAAGTATTTGATACATCAGAAAAGCAGAACTTAATATTTGGTACAGAAACCTTTGTTTGCAATTACAGAGATCATACGTTTCCTGTAGTTCTTGACCAGGTTTGCACACACTGCAGCAGGGATTTTGGTCCACTCCTCCATACAGACCTTCTCCAGATCCTTCAGGTTTTGGGGCTGTCGCTGGGCAATACGGACTTTCCCTCCAAAGATGTTCTATTGGGTTCAGGTCTGGAGACTGGCTAGGCCACTCCAGGACCTCGAGATGCTTCTTACGGAGCCACTCCTTAGTTGCCCTGGCTGTGTGTTTTGGGTTGTTGTCATGCTGGAAGACCCAGCGATGACCCATCTTCAATGCTCTTACTGAGGGAAGGAGGTTGCTGGCCAAGATCTTGCGATACATGGCCCCATCCATCCTCCCCTCAATACAGTGCAGTTGTCCTGTTCCCTTGGCAGAAAAGCATCCCCAAAGAATGATGTTTCCACTTCCATGCTTCACGGTTGGGATGGTGTTCTTGGGGTTGTACTCATCCTTCTTCTTCCTCCAAACACAGCGAGTGGAGTTTAGACCAAAAAGCTCTATTTCTGTCTCATCAGACCACATGACCTTCTCCCATTCCTCCTCTGGATCATCCAGGTGGTCATTGGCAAACTTCAGACGGGCCTGGACATGCGCTGGCTTGAGCAGGGGAACTTGCGTGCGCTGCAGGATTTTAATCCATGACGGCGTAGTGTGTTACTAATGGTTTTCTTTGAGACTGTGGTCCCAGCTCTCTTCCGGTCATTGACCAGGTCCTGCCGTGTAGTTCTGGGCTGATCCCTCACGTTCCTCATGATCATTGATGCCCCATGAGGTGAGATCTTGCATGGGGCCCCAGACCGAGGGTGATTGACCGTCATCTTGAACTTCTTCCATTTTCTAATAATTGCGCCAAAAGTTGTTGCCTTCTCACCAAGCTGCTTGCCTATTGTCCTGTAGCCCATCCCAGCCTTGTGCAGGTCTACAATTTTATCCCTGATGTCATTACACAGCTCTCTGGTCTTGGCCATTGTGGAGAGGTTGGAGTCTGTTTGATTGAGTGTGTAGATAGGTGTCTTTTATACAGGTAACGAGTTCAAACAGGTGCAGTTAATACAGGTAATGAGTGGAGAACAGGAGGGCTTCTTAAAGAAAAACTAACAGGTCTGTGAGAGCTGGAATTCTTACTGGTTGGTAGGTTATCAAATACTTATGTCATGCAATAAAATGCAAATTATTTACTTAAAAATCATACAATGTGATTTTCTGGATTTTTGTTTTAGATTCCGTCTCTCACAGTTGAAGTGTACCTATGATAAACATTACAGACCTCTACATGCTTTGTAAGTAGGAAAACCTGCAAAATCGGCAGTGTATCAAATACTCCCCACTGTAAATACTCCCCACTGTACATATTTACCTCAAGTACCTATTGATCTGATAGTGGTACTCCATGTATATAGCTATTACCCCTGCACATTGATCTGGTACTCTCTGTATATAGCTATTACCCCTGCACATTGATCTGGTACTCTTTGTATATAGCTATTACCCCTGCACATTGATCTGGTACTCTCTGTATATAACTATTACCCTACACATTGATCTGGTACTCTCTGTATATAGCTATTGCCCTGCACATTGATCTGGTACTCTTTGTATATAGCTATTACCCCGGCACATTGATCTGGTACTCTCTGTATATAGCTATTACCCCTGCACATTGATCTGGTACTCTCTGTATATAGCTATTACCCCTGCACATTGATCTGGTACTCCCTGTATATAGCTATTACCCTGCACATTGATCCGGTACTCTCTGTATATAGCTATTACCCTGCACATTGATCTGGTACTGGTACTCCCTGTATATAGCTATTACTCCTGCCACATTGATCTGGTTCTCCCTGTATATAGCTATTACCCTGCACATTGATCTGGTTCTCCCTGTATATAGCTATTACCCCTGCACATTGATCTGGTTCTCCCTGTATATAACTATTACCCCTGCACATTGATCTGGTTCTCCCTGTATATAACTATTACCATGCCCATTGATCTGGTACTCTCTGTATATAGCTATTACCCCTGCACATTGATCTGGTTCTCCCTGTATATAACTATTACCCCTGCACATTGATCTGGTACTCCCTGTATATAACTATTACCCCTGCACATTGATCTGGTACTCCCTGTTTATAGCTCCATTCTTGTGTTATGAAATAATAGAAATGTAAAACTGCATTTTTGGTTAAGGGCTTGTACGTAAGAATTTCACAGTAAAGTCTACACCTGTTGTATTCGGCGCATGTGACAAGTACAATTTGACTTGATTCGATTTTTGTGTGTGTGCAGGTCCATCATGACAGACCTGTACTACCTCAGCCAGGCTGACGGAGTCGGAGACTGGAGAGTGAAGGAGGCCAGGGACCTGTCTAACCTGGTGCAGAACAGGATCACGTACCTACAGGTATACACACACACACACACACACACACAAACATTTGCATTCACGCACACACACAAATGCACACACCGAGGTATGCGTGCATACACTCTTAAGGTTCTTCGGCTGTCCCCATAGGATAACCCTTTGAAGAACCATTTTTGGTTGCAGATGTAAACCTTTTGGGTTCCATGTAAAGCCCTTTCTACAGAGGGTTCTTTATTACTTTATTACTGTACAGTATTGTATTATACTGCATTATATGGACTGGAATTATGCACTTCATTCAAACCCCCATAAAGCTGAGAGAACATGTGATTCTGGTGCTATAAGGGCACAAGGCGAGACCCAAATTCAGACACAGGAGGCAGATGGTTGAGCTCCGATATTTATTATAACAAGAGGGGTCGGCAAAAGTCAGGTCGGGTACAGGCGAGAGTTCATAAACCAGGTCAGAGTCCAAACAGTACAAGACGATAGGCAGGCTCGAGGTCATGACAGGCAGGGGTTCAGTAACCAGGTCAGAGTCCAGACAGTACAAGACGATAGGCAGGCTCGAGGTCAGGGGCAGGCAGAGTGGTCAGGCAGGCGGGCTCAGAGTCAGGACAGGCAGGGGTTCAGTAACCAGGTCAGAGTCCAGACAGTACAAGACGATAGGCAGGCTCGAGGTCAGGGGCAGGCAGAGTGGTCAGGCAGGCGGGCTCAGAGTCATGACAGGCAGGGGTTCAGTAACCAGGTCAGAGTCCAGACAGTACAAGACGATAGGCAGGCTCGAGGTCAGGGGCAGGCAGAGTGGTCAGGCAGGCGGGCTCAGAGTCAGGACAGGCAGAGTGGTCGGGGCAGGCAGAGTGGTCAGGCAGGCGGGCTCAGAGTCAGGACAGGCAAGGGTCAAAACCAGGAGGGCGAGCAGAGAGAGACTGGGAAACGCAGGAGCCGAGACACAAAAACGCTGGTTGACTTGACAAACAAGACGAACCGGCACAGAGTTACAGATAACACAGGGATAAATACACCGGGGAAATTAAGCGACTCCTGGAGGGGGTGGAGACGAGCACAAGGACAGGTGAAACAGATCAGGGCGTGACAGGTGCAGCACATGCGGCCTACAAATGTACAAGTATAGGCTAGCGAATTTGATTTTAAATGTTAAATAATATAGGACTAGAATTAGGTGCAGATGGCTTTCACTTCTCTTCACTAAGATCGAATGGTTATAGTCTGAATAAATAACTGCCATAGCCTACAACCATCACATGTTCACCCTGCTTTCAAACTACCCGTGAGTTGTATTGGCTGCTGTATTTAACATTCAGAAAACAAAAACAATGTCCAGCAAGACTTCAAAATCTAAGGAGCGTTTTGTAAGGAGATAGGCCAGCGGAGCACAGGTGCCTGCCTATTGCGCAAGAGACAGAGGCTAGTTAGAAGCTTATAATGCATAACCCATCGTTCATTAGATAAATATAAGGCTAATACAGCATCACATGTACAGTCGTGGCCAAAAGTTGAGAGAATGACACAAATATTAATTTCCACAAAGTTTGCTGCTTCAGTGTCTTTAGATATTTTTGTCAGATGTTACTATGGAATACTGAAGCATAATTACAAGCATTTCATAAGTGTCAAAGGCTTTTATTGACAGTTACATGAAGTTGATGCAAAGAGTCAATATTTGCAGTGTTGACCCTTCTTTTTCAAGACCTCTGCAATCCGCCCTGGCATGCTGTCAATTACCTTCTGGGCCACATCCTGACTGATGGCAGCCCATTCTTGCATAATCAATGCTTGGAGTTTATCAGAATTTGTGTGTTTTTGTTTGTCCAATCTTGAGGATTGACCACAAGTTCTCAATGGGATTAAGGTCTGGGGAGTTTCCTGGCCATGGACCCAAAATATCAATGTTTTGTTCCCCGAGCCACTTAGTTATCACTTCTGCCTTATGGCAAGGTGCTCCATCATGCTGGAAAAGGCATTGCTCATCACCAAACTGTTGCTGGATGGTTGGGAGAAGTTGTTCTCGGAGGATGTGTTGGTACCATTCTTTATTCATGGCTGTGTTCTTAGGCACAATTGTGAGTGAGCCCACTCCCTTGATTGAGAAGCAATCCCACACATGAATGGTCTCAGGATGCTTTACTGTTGGCATGACACAGGACTGACGGTAGCGCTCACCTTGTCTTCTCCGGACAAGCTTTTTTCCAGATGCCCCAAACAATCGGAAAGGGGATGTCACGCCTTGACCTTAGAAAATCCTTATTATTCTCTATGTTTGGTTAGGTCAGGGTGTGACTCGGGTGGGAAAATCAATGTTTTCTATTTCTTTGTGTTTTTGGCTGAGTATGGTTCCCAATCCAAGGCAGCTGTCTATCGTTGTCTCTGATTGGGGATCATACATAAGTTGTAATTTTCCTTTTGGGTTTTGTGGGATCTTGTTTTCTGTATAGTTTATTTGCGTTACAGAACTGTGCGCTTTCGTTTTTGTCGTTGTTTTTTTTGCTTTTGGTGTCATCAATAAAAAGAACGATGTACGCTTACCACGCTGCACCTTGGTCCAGTCATTCCACAAACGAGAGCCGTAACAGGGGATTCATCAGAGAAAATTACTTTACCACAGTCCTCAGTAGTCCAATCCCTGTACCTTTTGCAGAATATCAGTCTGTCCCTGATGTTTTTCCTGGAGAGAAGTGGCTTCCTTGCTGCCCATCTTGACACCAGGCCATCCTCCAAAAGCCTTCGCTTCACTGTGCGTGATAATGCACTCACACCTACCTGCTGCCATTCCTGAGCAAGCTCTGTACTGGTGGTGCCCCGATCCCGCAGCGGAATCAACTTTAGGAGACGGTCCTGGCGCTTACTGGACTTTCTTGGGCGCCCTGAAGCCTTCACAACAATTGAACCTCTCTCCTTGAAGATCTTGATGATGTGATAAATGGTTGATTTAGGTGCAATCTTCCTGGC
This sequence comes from Salvelinus fontinalis, assembly GCF_029448725.1. Taxonomy (NCBI): domain Eukaryota; kingdom Metazoa; phylum Chordata; class Actinopteri; order Salmoniformes; family Salmonidae; genus Salvelinus; species Salvelinus fontinalis. The sequence goes on from NC_074691.1 coordinate 31,617,589, forward strand.
AGCAATATCCTTGCCTGTGAAGCCCTTTTTGTGCAAAGCGATGATGTCGGCACGTATTTCCTTGCAGGTAACCATGATTGACAGAGGAACAACAATGATTCCAAGCACCACCCTCCTTTTGAAGCTTCCAGTCTGTTATTCGAACTCAATCAGCATGACAGAGTGATCTCCAGCCTTGTCCTCATCAACACTCACACCTGTGTTAACGAGAAAATCACTGACATTATGTCAGCTGGTCCTTTTGTGGCAGGGCTTAAATGTAGTGGAAATGTTTTTGGGGGATTCAGTTCATTTGCATGGCAAAGATGGACTTTACAATTAATCTCAATTCTGATTCTGATTACTCTTCATAACACTCTGGAGTATATGCAATTTGCCATCATACAAACTGAGGCAGCAGACTTTGTGAAAATTCATATTTGTCTCATTCTCAAAACTTTTGGCCACGACGGTATTACCTGAAAGAGGTAGGCTAGGACATCTCTCTCTCTATATATATAGTCATTAAAACTCGTTTATCTAAAATTCTGACTTCAACTGTACTTATAGTCAGAAGTTTACATAAACACGTTTTAATGTCTCCAACCTAAGTGTTTCAACCACTCCACAAATTTCTTCTTAACAAACTATAGTTTTGGCAAGTCGGTTAGGACATCTACTTGGTGCATGACAAGTCAGGCAGATTATTTCACTTATAATTCACTGTATCACAATTCCAGTGGGTCAGAAGATTACATAAACTAAGTTGACTGTGCCATAAACTATGTCATGGCTTTAGAAACATCTGGTAGGCTAATTGACATCATTTTGAGTCAATTGGAGGTGTACCTGTGGATGTATTTCAAGGCCTACCTTCAAACTCAGTGCCTCTTTGCTTGACATCACGGGGAAATCAAAAGAAATCAGCCAGGACCTCAGCAAATTGTAGACCTCCACAAGTCTGGTTCATCCTTGGGAGCAATTTCCAAATGCCTAAAGGTACCACGTTTATCTGTACAAACAATAGTACGCAAGTATAAACACCATGGGACCACGCAGCCGTCATACCGCTCAGGAAGGAGACACGTTCTGTCTCCTAGAGATGAACGTACTTTGGTGCGAAAAGTGCAAATCAATCACAGAACAACAGCAAAGAAAAGTATCTATATCTCTTTATATATCTATAAATGTCCTCTGGTCTGATGAAACAAAAATGGAACTGTTTGGCCATAATGACCATCGTTATGTTTGGAAGAAAAAGGGGGAGGCTTGCAAGCCGAAGAACACTGTCCCAACCGTGAAGCACATTTAACATTCTTAAAATAAAGTGGTGATCCTAACTGACCTAAGACAGGGAATTTTTACTAGGATTAAATGTCAGGAATTGTGAAACACTGAATTTAAATGTATTTGGCTAAGGTGTATGTAAAGTTCCGTCTTCAACTCTATATATATATATAAATCTTGAACAGGATTATCTATTTTGCAGTTTGGATGGAATTGATGAGAGAGAGGAAGACCGCTCAGCGTGCTCCGATTTAAAGCATCGTTATTCGAGTGATCGGCTGTTTCAAAACTCTCCAGCTGCAATAAAAAAAATACCTCTTTACAATAAAAAAATGAATGTGAGCCGCAAAAGCCAGATGGAGAGGGGTAAATTAGACACTCATTCAGTCCTTATATTAGTGTAGCACAGGCTATGCTGCAGCAAATGTAGGCCTACCTGTCACAAGGAAAACCCTGTACCATGATGAGATGATAGGTCTACATGCATTGTGAACTGCACTCCGTACTGAGATGGTCTGTCTCCACCATGAGCGTGGAGACAGACGCTGAGAGAAGGCTATAGAGAAGCTATATTTAGACATTGCATATCATTTATCAGTTCCATTTCACGTCATGCTGTTGATATAAATTATTTATTACAATTGACTGGTTTCTCGCAGTTATTTATCCTGTGAAAAGGGAGTGGTTTTGGGCAGTAACTCTCTGTAAATCTAACCAGGTTCCCACCATTCAAACCTATCTGCTAGTGTTAGCTTCTGCATAAGTAGGCCTGCTAGCCTCCACCTGCGATGGCGTTTCATCAATCTTAGGTAATTTGTCACGAGCGTGATCAGATAAGTTTTAATGTCGCGTGCACAAGTAGTGAAATGCCTTTCTTGCCAGCTCTAAACCCAACAATGCAGATAACAATAAAAACATAGTACTAAAAATAACATAAGGCAGAACAAATACATAAAAATAAAATGACAACGAGAAGTAAGCTATATACTGGGTCAGTTCCAATACCATATTTACAATGTGTGTGTGTTAATCCTGAGAATGTGCATAGACACTGCAAATATAAAATATAAGGGTCAACTCAGATAGTCCGTGTAGCTATTTAGTTAGCTATTTAGCAGCGTTATGGCTTGGGGATAGAAGCTGTTCAGGAACCAGTTGGTGTCAGATTTGATTCAGCGGTACCAGCTGCCATGCGGAAGCAGTGAGAAGAGCCTGGGTGGCTGGAATCTTTAACGATTTTCCTGGACTTCCTTACACACTGCCTGTTATGGAGGTCCTGGATGGCTGGGAGCTCGGCGCCAGTTGTGAACTGGGCTGTCCACACCACGCTCTGTAGCGCCATGCGATCTAGGGCGATGCTGTTGCCATAACAAGCAGTGATGCAGCCAGTCAAGATGCTCTCAATGGTGAAGCTGTATAACATTTTGAAGATTTAAGGGGTCAATGACAAACCTTGTTCAACCTCCTGATGGGGAAGAGGCGCTGTCACGCCTTCTTCACGACTGTGCATGTGTGCGTGGACCATTTTAAGTCCTTAAAGGTTTGGACACTGAGGAACTTGAAGCTCTAAGTCTGCTCTACTGCCTCGTCGATGTGGATAGCGGCGTACTAGTCCCCTCATTTCCTGTAGTCTACGATCAGCTCCTTGTTGTTGTCCCAGGAACCAGACTACCAGGTCACTGATCTCGTGGGCTGTCTCATCATCGTCGGTGATCAGGCCCACCAACATTGTGTTGTCAGCTAACTTGATGTTAGTGTTGGAGTTGTGCGTGGCCATGTAGTTTTGGGTGAAGAGGTAGTACAGGAAGGGACTAAACACACATCCCTGTGGGGCCCCCGTGTTGGTGGTCATCGTGGCTGAGGTGATGTTGCCGACCTTCACCACTTAGGGTTGGCCTGTCAGGAAGTTCAAGATCGTGTTGCAGAGGGAAGTGTTCAGTCCTAGGGTCCTAAGCTTAGTAACAAGCTTGGAGGGGACAATGGTGTTGATCACTGTGCTGTAGTCTAGTAACAGCATTCTGGGCGGGGTCGAGACCCAGGGCTTAATAACGAGTTTGGAGGGTACTATGGTGTTAAATGCTGAGCTGTAATCGATGAACAGCATTCTTACATAGGTATTCCTCTTGTCCAGATGGGTTAGGGGTTAAGATGGGTTAAGATCTTAGCTAACTGTATTACCAAGATATGTGATCACATCTTTTACAGGGATATTACATAGAGTTTAAGTCACATCTTTTCAACGCAAATAATTCACATTTCCTAATATTCAGAGATACACCTGATACATGTGTGAAGGCATTAATACACTCAATAGCTTCCCTGACTTCATTATGATCTTTTAAAAAATGGTGGTGTCGTCAGCCAATTGTGAACATTTCTATCTCTTTGTCTTGTTTCTGAATAACCCTAAAACCATCCTTATTTATATGAAGTGCCATAACTTGTGTGACCAATAAAATTAAGAAAGGTGCAATTGGGCATCCTTGTTTAATTCCACGTCTAATGTCGAATCTTTGTGAAGTTCCATGGGATAATTTAACAGAGATGTTACTATTATTGTAAAGTGTCTTAATTACACTTTGAAAATATTGACCAAGAGTCTCAAAAATAAAATAATGTTCAACTGTATCAAATGCCTTGTAAAAGTCTACAAATAAAATAAAGCTATCTTCCATAATATGCTCATTGTAGTCTATCAAGTCCAATACTAGTCGAATATTATTACATATATGTCTGCCCTTCATAAAACCATACTGGGTATCATCAATGATTTGATCAAGACCTTTTTTAAGTCTTTCTGCAAAGATAGATGCAAGTAGCTTTCCATCATTGTTTATTAATGTGATTGGTCTCCAATTTTCTAACATCATAGAATCTTTGTTTGGTTTGGTATTACAGAAATTAGGCCTTGTGTCAAAGAAACAGGCAGGACCCCTAAATCAATTGCCTCCTTAAAAACATAAATTCAATAATATCCTCCTGGAAATATGTATAGAATTCACTGATAATGCCATCATTCCCTGGAGATGTGTTCTCTTTTAACTTGATACATGATACATTTTTTTATTTTGTTGATAGAAATAATTTAATCACAAGACTTTCGGAAGTCTTCATTTATGACAGTCAATTATTGACTGTCTGGACATGTCCTTGTTACTCCAGGTGAAGTCCTTTTATCAGGATATTTAGATCTCCAAACATCGACTAATCCAAGACCAAGACATAGATTATTAAACTCAGGATTAACTGGATCTGTTAGGAGGGGGTAATCTGTCAATCATCACATTAGATACAGAATTAAAATCTCCACCTAAGATAATTTTGATATCCTGAAATATCCTGAAATACACCTATAACTATTAATTTCTTCTTCAAATTCTTGAAATAATATCCTGTTGTTTTGTTTGTTGTTGGATGCATAAATATCCCCTAATAAAAACATTTCACTGTTGAAATGTACTATTAAAATTAACCAACGTCCAGAGTGATGAGTCTTACTACTGATGACCTTCCCTTTAAATGCACCTCTTAAAACTGCTACACCTGCAGAGTGGTTGTTGCCATATGATAACCAGATATCGCTACCCCATTGATTTGTCCAAAAAGATAGATCGGAACAACAAGCATGAGTCTCTTGTAAAAAGTAAAAGTCTGCATTAAACCGTTTGCATTACAGGAAAATAGCCTTACGTTTGAGTAAATTACGAATACCCCTGACATTATTTGAACAAAGAGATAAAGACATAAACTTCAACCAACAAACTTGTTATGCTAATATAAGCTTTTCCTAAGGATATGTAACTCAAAAGGATTTCCATCCCATTATTAACCTTTCCAATAAAAAAATATTGGTCATAAATTTACCAAAGTATTCTTACTCCCACAAGGGGGAGACATTTTGTAGACTTTACAATAAGCAGTTATTCACCTATAGTTAGTGTTTAGTTTACCAGTTCTCAGGTCAGCCTTTTCTCATTCAAGTGTTTGTGTACATTTTTATAATAAAAAGCTGCTTTTCACCTTGGCCTGACAGTTCTGTCCGAGTTAGACTCTTGCTCTCACTCGAATGTTCTGATTTGGCCGCATTTCTTTCCCATCGATGATCACTCGATAAAAAATGCAGTTTTCCCTGCCTTTCAAGCTGCAGCCACCATCGGCCACAGTTTCTCTCTTGTCACTTTGTCTGCTGAGGTCAGATCCTCCGTGAACCTCAATTTTTGCTTGATGGGGAATTCACAATTCTTCGCTCGCCTCCAAAGAAGATCCCGTGTAGATCTGTTGGTGAACCGGATGATGGTTGTCCTCAGTCTCTGTTCTTGATCCTTAAGACTTCCCAAACGATGTCTACATTTTCCTGAAGTTTGGCTTTGGAAATGACAGCTCCACAGATGTCAACAACTCTGCATTTGATGTCCTCACCCGCCTGCTCTGGAATTCCACGGAGCCTCAGGTTCCACCTGCACTGGTATCTCTCCGCCTCATTCACCTTTTGCTCGAGTTCAGCCACCTTTAATTTTCCTGGCAGATAATTTCCACTTTCTTCATGTCACTTTTGAGGGTTTTCACCTCTCCAAAGATAAAGTCAACAAACTTTTTAATGTCCTCTATTGTTATTGTATTCTCCCTAACCATGACCTCCAAGCCATTTGCCCTTTCATCTATCTTTGCTGTCAAAAACATTACAATATTGTTTTGCATCTCAAGAAGTGATATACCCTCTTGGCTTCATCTTTTCCCCTGGGGCTTGACTGGAGTGCCGGGGTCGTAAGGTAAAGGCCTGAGCTGGGGACTGGAGGGGCGCAAGTTATGAGCATTGTTGTCCGTACTCACCACATTTTCAACACCCATTGCAGTATTTCCCCCCACAGTTAAATTCTGAAGAGGAGTACCCAAAATCATACTATCTTTTGTGGTTAATTGTCCATCTGACGATCTCTCCATTTCTTTCCTTTTGGTTTTGGTCGTGGCAGGTTCCATGTACGTTCGACAAGCTAGTTTTTGAGCTAGCTAGTTTATCAGGCTATCTAGTGTTATCGGAGAACTTAGTTTTAGAGGTGAATAACTTGCAGAAAGTAATCAATTACTTTGGTAAATAAACTAAACCATATTCATACAGGGTTTTATGACCGTAGAAATAATCCAATGGTCATAATTGGGTAAGGAAATCCAATAATTCCTTCAGCTACCAAAACAAATTATCTGCACTGACCGCCATCTTGCGCGCCATCTCGCTAGCAAGCTATATGTCTTAAGCTAAAGTGTACTGTTAGCTAGCTAGCTAACGTTAGCTGGCTGGCTCCCTAGCTGACGTTATTATGTTTCCCAGAGCCGTGTGCTGTTCTAGTTAGAGCCTAATGTTAGCTAGCTAACATTGAACATGATTGGTTAGCTCCCAGCACTGTGCCATTGTTGTCATTGTTTATTGTTTAACTAGCTAACGTTGGCTTACTCGTTAGCTAACGTTACGTGACGTATGTACAACACCCGTTGAATATGGCTGGTGTAAGTGAACGTCTGCAAAAAAGCATAATGAAATTGTTGCCAGCAGAGCTGGTTAGGCTGTTTTCATGTTATCATGTTATATTTTCATGTGGAGAGTGTGAACGATGTTGAATGGGTTTGCACAAAGAAGAGCTCTTCACTAGAGAGCAAAACATTCAAAGGTGATTTTCTCAAAAGTGAGTTTACAAGTTGATCAACTTTCAAAGCAGAATTACTTTCCCATTGTCCCTCAAATGCAGTGTATGTTATACCATTTTGTAGCTCCGAGTCTCTACTTCTATATAATGTAAAAAACACAATTTCTAATTTTGCTACAAAAGACCGAATCCAGGTGTTGAGTAACATTTTACATTGACATTTCAGTAATTCAGCAGACACTCTTATCCAGAGTGACTTAAAGTTTGTGCATTCATCTTAAGATAGCTAGGTAGGACAATCACATACCTCAGGCATAGTAAGTACACTTTTCCTTAATGAAGTAGTTATCATCAAAGTCACAGCTGGAAGGGGGAGTTAAGTGCAGGTGTTGGTTCAGGAAAGTATTTAAAAATATATATTATTATTATCTTTGGGGGGGGGGGGGGGGGGGGGGGGGGTCGAGGGGGAGTTTTTAAAATACGCTTTTAAGAGGTAGGGTTTCAGGTACTTTCGGAAGATGTGCAGGCAGTCTGCTGTCCTAGCTTCAGGGGAAGGCCATTGGTGTGCCAAGACAGGGAAGAGCTTGGGCTGAATGGGAACTGCCCTGCCGTAGGGATGGAATGGCAAAGAGACCCGAGGTGGCAGGACGAAGAGCTCAGGTTGGGATGTTAGGGTTTGAGCATAGCTTGAATGTAGGGAGGGGCAGTTCCTCTTGCTGCTCCGTAGGCACTACAGAAGGTAGTGAGTACGGCCCAGTGCATCACTGGAGCCAAACTCCCTGCCATCCAAGACCTTTATACCAGGCGGTGTCAGAGGAAAGCCCTAAAAATTGTCAGACTCCAGGCACCCAAGTCATCGACTGTTCTCTCTGCTACCACATGGCAAGTCCAGTTTATTATCTATCTTGTTGCCAAGTCACCCTTTCTCTCTGCATTGCTGGGGCCTGTAAGTAATCATTTCACTGTTAGTCTACACCTGTTGTTTACGAAGCATGTGACGAATAAAATTGGATTTGATTAGATTCATACCCCCACCGCCATACCCCCAGGAGTCCCCCCTCAGCCATCCTACCTTTCCCAGTTTGGGTGCAGCAGGTCTGAGGTGGGGCTGTGCGTTGCTGGGCCTTGCAGCATTAATGAGCCTTGGTGTTTGATGAAGACAGCCAGAATGAGTGTGGCTTGATGGAGACGCCATGGCTAACAGCTGCTGTCACCATAGCTGAGGGATCAAACAGCTCCACCGGCCGCCATCCCTAATTCATTACTCACACACAAACTTCAGAGCCGCGCACGCACACACCCAGTACCCCCTCCAATGTCAGCCTTCTACTTTTTTTTACAGTGCCTCATCAGTTCTGAACCAGCTGAGTATAGGTCATGCAGTAGATTAGTCTCTGTCTCTCTCTCTCCCTGTCTCTCTCTCTCCCTGTCTCTCTCTCTCTCTCCCTGTCTCTCTCTCTCTCTCCCTGTCTCTCTCTCTCTCTCCCTGTCTCTCTCTCTCTCTCCCTCTTCCTGTCTCTCTCTCTCTCTTCCTGTCTCTCTCACTCTCTCCCTGTCTCTCTCTCTCTCTGTCTCTCTCTCTCTCTCTCTCCCTGTCTCTCTCTCTCTCTCTCTCTCTCCCTGTATGTCCCCATCTCTCTCCTTCACTCACTGTGAACACACACACACATTTTCAATCTACTGTATTTCAGTCTAGTACGGCTTGTGAAGGACTACTTAAACTATAGTAGTAAGTGGGAGCCTTTTTTGTATTCCACCTGCCCTATAATTACCATTAAACTCTGTCTGCTAGCACTTCTGTATTGCATTAACCTATCATTTTAAAAGGAACCAAAGTAGTTAAGAGCTTGTACTCTTATGGTTGTTTGTCGTTGTCATTTAACGCCATGCTCTGAAAGAGGCGCTCTGGGGCTCGCTGGTGTAAAGCTGCCTTTCAAGTCTTTGTTGTCGAGACTCGAGACAACACACCAGATTATTAGCATGTATATCAACTGTAATTGTTATACCTATGGGGCCAATGCGGATAATACAGGAGCAAAATTTCACAAATACACACATGCATGCAGGCACACATACACACTCACACATACGCATGTGCACGCACAAAAACAGATTCCTCAAAGTGGCTTGTTTGTTCCTTGTGTTGTTCACGTTATTATTGAACGTCGGCGCTAGTACGTTTTGAACATTAAGGAACGTTAGCTCTCCTCTAGGTTTTAAACAGACAAGCATTGTGATATGTTAGCGCTTGCCAGATGCCATTTTAGCCTTGAGAACCGCCAAGCATATACAGCTTTGACAACCTAATGAGTGAAATATTCGCATCGCAGCTCAAACTTATATTTAAGAGTTTGTTCAGGTGAAGACTCTGGAGCTGACTGGCGACGACATTTGGTGAAGATGCCGGTTCGACAAACAATGACTTATTACTCCTCGGCCTGAAATCCTAGAATAAAACGAACATGATCTGTAACTGTCTCTTTTATACGTGGACATGATTGGTGAAAGGGATGAACATGGCATTGCTAGCTGGCTTCTGACTTATTCATCCTACTTTACTAACAACTGGCAAACTATCAGGCAGCTTTAGATGCGAGAGGGAAAACGAATAGATAGCTATATTTGCTAAGCTATCCCTCTGATTGAGAAAGTTGATAAAAAATGCCATTAGCTTGCTAGCTAGATTGAAACTGCTGGGGGGAAATTTAGATAATGTTACCTAACTCTCACCACCAGTCTGAGTTCACCACCTTAGCTAGCTAAGTGGACTGTAGATAGATTTCCAGAAAATAACAACTATATATTTGCTAGCTATAATGCTGACTATTGTGAACACTTGTTGTCAAACTACTTTGTTCCCCTGACTGTTTATTGATGCCCTGGTGACTGAAGAAGTGGACAAGAAAAATGCCCCTCTTGATTTCACCGCAAATAGGCAGTTGTTTTGGTATAATTTGGCTGAATAGGCTCGTGCACATTTACATTACTGTTTCATTAGTTAACTTAATTACTGACTGACTAGGATCATTCTTATTCACGTTTTAGGTATTGTTGAATTAGAAAGCAGCATGCAGACATAACAGGGCTCGTATACACAAAGCATCTCAGAAGAGAACTGATTTTAGGATCAGTTTTGCTTTTTATATCACAATGAATGATTACATTGACAAGGGGGAACTAATCCTACATCTTTTTCCAACTCTGAAGACGCTTTGTGAATACGGGCCCGGGAAGAAAGCTGTTGCCCAATACCTTGCACAGCTGTCTTACATCACAGGACCCTAGAGGTATTTTTTATTTTTTATTTATTTCACCTTTATTTAACGAGGTAGGCAAATTGAGAACACGTTCTCATTTACAATTGCGACCTGGCCAAGATAAAGCAAAGCAGTTCGACACATACAACAACACATAGTTACACATGGAGTAAAACAAACATACAGTCAATAATACAGTGAAAAATAAGTCTATATACAATATGAGCAAGTGAGGTGAGATAAGGGAGGTGAAGGCAAACAAAATATATATATAAATAAATAAAAATATAAAAAGGCCATGGTGGCGAAGTAAATACAATATAGCAAGTAAAAAAAAAAAACTGGAATGGTTGGTTTGCAGTGGAAGAAGGTGCAAAGTAGAGATAGAAATAATGGGGTGCAAAGGAGCAAAATAAATAAATACAGTAGGTAAAGAGGTAGTTGTTTGGGCTAAATTATAGATGGGCTATGTACAGGTGCAGTAATCTATGAGCTGCTCTGACAGCTGGTGCTTAAAGCTAGTGAGGGAGATAAGTGTTTCCAGTTTCAGAGATTTTTGTAGTTCGTTCCAGTCATTGGCAGCAGAGAACTGGAAGGAGAGGCGGCCAAAGGAAGAATTGGTTTTGGGGGTGACCAGAGAGATATACCTGCTGGAGCGCGTGCTACGGGTGGCCGTTGCTATGGTGACCAGCGAGCTGAGATAGGGGGGGACTTTACCTAGCAGGGTCTTGTAGATGACCTGGAGCCACTGGGTTTGGCGACGAGTGTGAAGCGAGGGTCAGCCAACGAGAGCGTACAGGTCGCAGTGGTGGGTAGTATATGGGGCTTTGGTGACAAAACGGATGGCACTGTGATAGACTGCATCCAATTTATTGAGTAGGGTTTTGGAGGCTATTTTGTAAATGACATCACCGAAGTCGAGGATTGGTAGGATGGTCAGTTTTACAAGGGTATGTTTGGCAGCATGAGTGAAGGATGCTTTGTTGCGGAATAGGAAGCCAATTCTAGATTTAACTTTGGATTGGAGATGTTTGATGTGAGTCTGGAAGGAGAGTTTACAGTCTAACCAGACACCTAGGTATTTGTAGTTGTCCACATATTCTAAGTCAGAGCCGTCCAGAGTAGTGATGTTGGACAGGCGGGCAGGTGCAGGCAGCGATCGGTTTAAGAGCATGCATTTAGTTTTACTTGTATTTAAGAGCAATTGGAGGCCACGGAAGGAAAGTTGTATGGCATTGAAGCTCGCCTGGAGGGTTGTTAACACAGTGTCAAAAGAAGGGCCAGAACTATACAGAATAGTGTCGTCTGCGTAGAGGTGGATCAGAGACTCACCAGCAGCAAGAGCGACATCATTGATGTATACAGAGAAGAGAGACGGTCCAAGAATTGAACCCTGTGGCACCCCCATAGAGACTGCCAGAGGTCCGGACAACAGACCCTCCGATTTGACACACTGAACTCGATCAGAGAAGTAGTTGGTGAACCAGGTGAGGCAATCATTAGAGAAACCAAGGCTGTCGAGTCTGCCGATGAGGATGTGGTGATTGACAGAGTCAAAAGCCTTGGCCAGGTCAATGAATATGGCTGCACAGTACTGTTTTCTATCGATAGCGGTTAAGATATCGTTTATGACCTTGAGCGTGGCTGAGGTGCACCCATGACCAGCTCTGGTATGGTGGGATTCGAGATGGTCGGTTATCTGTTTGTTGACTTGGCTTTCGAAGACCTTAGAAAGGCAGGGTAGGATAGATATAGGTCTGTAGCAGTTTGGGTCTAGAGTGTCTCCCCCTTTGAAGAGGGGGATAACCGCAGCTGCTTTCCAATCTTTGGGAATCTCAGACGACACGAAAGAGAGGTTGAAAAGGCTGGTAATAGGGGTGGCAACAATTTCAGCAGATAGTTTTAGAAAGAAAGGGTACAGATTATCTAGCCCGGCTGATTTGTAAGGGTCCAGATTTTGCAGCTCTTTCAGAACATCAGCTGACTGTATTTGGGAGAATAAGAAATGGGGAAGGCTTGGGCGAGTAGCAGAGGGGAGGGCAGTGCTGTTGACCGGGGTAGGGGTAGCCAGGTGGAAAGCATGGCCAGCCGTAGAAAAATGCTTATTGAAATTCTCAATTATAGTGGATTTGTCGGTGGTGACAGTGTTTCCTATCTTCAGTGCAGTTGGAAGCTGGGAGGAGGTGTTCTTATTCTCCATGGACTTTACAGTGTCCCAGAACTTTTTTGAGTTTGTGTTGCAGGAAGCAAATTTCTGCTTGAAAAAGCTAGCCTTGGCTTTTCTAACTGCCTGTGTATACTGGTTTCTAGCTTCCCTGAAAAGTTGCATATCACGGGGGCTGTTCGATGCTAATGCAGAACGCCATAGGATGTTTTTCTGTTGGTTAAGGGCAGTCAGGTCAGGAGAGAACCAAGGGCTATATCTGTTCCTGGTTCTAAATTTCTTGAATGGGGCATGCTTATTCAAGATGGTAAGGAAGGCATTTTTTAAAAATATCCAGGCATCCTCTACTGACGGGATGAGATCAATATCCTTCCAGGATACCTCGGGCAGGTCGATTAGAAAGGCCTGCTCGCTGAAGTGTTTCAGGGAGCGTTTGACAGTGATGAGTGGAGGTCGTTTGATCGCTGACCCATTACGGATACAGGCAATGAGGCAGTGATCGCTGAGATCTTGGTTGAAAACAGCAGAGGTGTATTTGGAGGGCAAGTTGGTTAGGATGATGTCTATGAGGGTACCCGTGTTTACGGAATTGGGGTGATACCTGGTAGGTTCATTGATAATTTGTGTGAGATTGAGGGCATCAAGCTTAGATTGTAGGATGGCTGGGGTGTTAAGCATGTTCCAATTTAGGTCGCCTAGCAGCACAAGCTCTGAAGATAGATGGGGGGCAATCAGTTCACATATGGTGTCCAGAGCACAGCTGGGGGCAGAGGGTGGTCTATAGCAGGCGGCAACAGTGAGAGACTTGTTTTTAGAGAGGTGGATTTTTAAAAGTAGGATAGAAATAGTATTACAGTCAATGTTTATTAACTGGACATTTGTCTGTGCATGTTCATGTCAATGACACGAACAAAAGAGTTGAATTGTTCAGCAACATGTGCAGTGAACATGGCTTTGGTGACGAAAGGTACATAATGCATTTGTCATCTCCCTAGCAGCTACTGCATGCTGTGACCTGGGCATGGATGGTGGCACACATCTTCTTCAAGCTTTCTGACTGAATACTTGTGTCTTCAGTGGTTCCAGAAGCAAGGGCCTTACCTAGGCGCAAAGCAACAGTCTCTCTTTCAGTCTCACAATCATTCTGTCAACATGTATAGTATGTAACCACTCAAATTCATACAAACTGCTACGGATGCAAATACCGACTTATCACTTTGTCCCATTCTTTAATCTTGTCAGAGATATATATTTTAGCTGAGACACCTGTACGATATACATGGATACAAATTGATTCACTCTGAACATGACTTATTTTAGATCTTTTAAATAATAAGTGTATTTGTCTGGATGTTTACATAAGTTAATACAAATTTAAAAACCAACATAACAAACATGCTATGAAAAAGTTATTGTTTTGTAATCTTTTTTAAATATATTTTTTTCTTTTTTTATACAAAACTATAGCATTTGTTCTTACCCAATATGTGGCCGTTGAAAGTCTGAGGATAGCTGGCAACAGGGTGGCAGGTCTGTTGATGACAGGTCTGTTGAGCTCCATAGCCCAGCAGACTCACCTAGACAAAAGGGGGATGAACACATGTTAGTTTTGATAAAAGTCAAGGGGGAGAGAGCATGAGTTGGAGTGAGTACAGTAAATCCAAGCCAACCATTTACCCTTGATAATATGCTAGCATCACACAAGCAGACTGCCATAGTGAAGGAGGTTTACACAGTGCATCAACCATACTACTATGAGTGGAGCTTACTTCTCTGTGCTCTGGAGAGATCGCAGGTAGTTGGTTAGAAGGCTCTGGAGATCCTTGGACCAGTCTGTTTCTGTAGCACCTGGAGAGACGGATAGAGGTAGTGAGTGTGCTTTAAAGAGAGCCCTCACCCCTGACCTACCCCTGGCCCAGGGCTTCCTGCCCAAACCTCTAATCGCAGTCTCTCTAATAGGGAGTTACCCCAGGAGTAGACTGTTGTATGGCGCATAGGGCTTATCCACTTCTTCTAAGTATAATATTAGCTCTTGAAATGGTATAATGCATTGAAAAGAAAAAATAATATCATGACATACAGTGCTCCATGTTCCTGCTGATAGCAAGCCTCAACCTGGATACATGATTCATGCCTGTAAATGACAAGACTGGTCAGCACTAGTTACCACAGCCACAACGTTATACATCGTAATTCTACAACTTATCTTCTTAAAATCGGATTTAAACCTAATCCTAACCACACTGATAACGTTAAATTAAGACCAAAAAGCAAATGTTTGTTTTCAACTATTTTTACGATTTGGCTTTTGACTTTGTGGATGTAGTAACTAGTGGAAACCCAACAGAGTAATACAAATATACGTACCATGTTGTGATAATGCTTACGACAAATTGCATGGCATCACGTACAGTATCATTTCACTAACACTTGCAATCTCGATTTATTCCATTATGACATCAACATGCTCCTTATTTGACTATAGTTAACGTTAGCTTCTAGCTTAGCCAGATGCAGCCTGAGGCCGGGCACATTTTGGAACCAAAATGATTAAAATAAGGTGATACGCCTGGGTAGCTAGTAAGCTAGCTAAATGACAACCCTATTAATTTCAGAAGTATTGACTCAAACGCTTAATTCAGAAAGTAGGCTTCACCTACATCTGTAGGCACTAGCTCGCTAGCTAACTAGCGTGATCTAGCTAACGGGAGCAAACATGCATTGTTTCTGACATGCCACGATCCTGTTTACATCTGACAGATATTTAGCTACTGTAGCTAGCTAGATAATAATGGTTTATGGGAATTGCAGTTAGTTAATTATGTAGCTAACTAGCTAAGTGTAGTGTAAAACGCTGGCTAACTGTGTTTTACACTTAGCTAGCTAACCAACTAGCAGTTATCAAAGACACTCTGTAACGTACCATACATTTCTGACCAATTAGACATTACTTTAGGCAACATCTACCGACTCCTTCTTGCTTACTCCGGTCCATAACGTTGAGTCTTTTAGGTTCAAAACGTTATGGCTGTAGTCTAAAGAAACCCACTAGCACACAGCCATCTGTTGCAGTCATTGGCTCAGTGTTCCAAAACTAAGGACAGTATTATATTTAATATTTTTATGGTGCGTTTGCAGCCAGAAGTATATTGTCAATTATATCTCCAATTTACAGCCTAGGATTGAAAAAAAGTGACCTTTTAGATTCATACATATGCACTACTCATTATTGTTTGTTTAAAAAAAAAAAAGTGAAACATGGCCTTTAAAATTTTGGCACTGTGTCATATTGTGATTTAAAGGTGACATGGTTTCTCGTCTTGATTTAAAGGTGGTGTCACCTCGTGATTGTAAGGTGGCATGGTGAACTGCCATGATTTAAAGGTGGGAAAGTAAACTGTCAAAGCTCTCTCTCTCAATTAAATTAAATTCAAGGGGCTTTATTGGCATTGGAAACATATGTTAACATTGCCAAAGCAAGTGAAGTAGATAATATAAAAAAGTGAAATAAACAATAAAAATGAACAGTAAACATTACACTCACATAAGTTCCAAAAGAATAAAGACATTACAAATGTTGTATAATGTATCTCTCTCTCTACCCCCTGCCTAACCAGAACCCCCAAGACTGCAGTAAGGCCAGGAAGCTGGTGTGTAACATCAACAAGGGCTGTGGCTACGGCTGTCAGCTGCACCATGTGGTCTACTGTTTCATGATCGCATACGGCACACAGCGCACCCTCATCCTGGAGTCCCACAACTGGCGCTACGCCACAGGCGGCTGGGAGACCGTCTTCCACCCTGTCAGCAACTCCTGTACTGACCGTACCGGGGTGTCTACAGGGCACTGGTCAGGTAGGCACGGTGAGCACGGTCTGGTGAGTTATGTATTTAGAGAGCTGGGCCCTGTTCTATATCTATGGTTGGGCCATTGAGGTTTCTACATTATGATGCATTTACATGACACTAAAACATTCTATGGCAGCCATGTTAGCGCCCCATTAATATTACATCACGAATATTTAAATAATGCTTTGTAACTGAATTTTTTGAATTAGAACAATATTCACAATTCTAAAAGTTTGCCCTACTCTCTTAATACATGGCTTTGGTGACCACTATCTATACCTCCTTGACCAGGCCTGGGCAATTCCAGTCCTCGGGGGCCTGATTGGTGTCCACTTTCCCCCATCCCCAGCAAACACACTTGATTTAAACTAATTGCATTTTTAACTGAAAATCATGATTAGTTGATTATTTTTTTATTTAACCTTTATTTAACCAGGTAGGCTAGTTGAGAACAAGTTCTCATTTGCAACTGCGACCTGGCCAAGATAAAGCATAGCAGTGTGAACAGACAACAACACAGAGTTACACATGGAGTAAACAATAAACAAGTCAATAACATAGTAGGGGGAAAAAAGAAGAAAAAAAGATAATCTATATACAGTGTGTGCAAAAGGCATGAGGAGGTAGGCAATAAATAGGCCATAGGAGCGAAGAATTACAATTTAGCAGATTAACACTGGGGTGATAAATCATCAGATGATCATGTGCAAATAGAGATACTGGTGTGCAAAAGAGCAGAAAAGTAAATAAATGAAAACAGTATGGGGATGAGGTAAGTAAATTGGGTGGGCTATATACCGATGCACTATGTACAGCTGCAGCGATCGGTTAGCTGCTCAGATAGCAGATGTTTAAAGTTGTTGAGGGAGATAAAAGTCTCCAACTTCAGAGATTTTTGCAATTCGTTCCAGTCGCAGGCAGGAGTCAGGAGTGTCAGCTGGGGCTGGGGCAAAAGTGTGACACCAATCAGGCCCCTGAGGACTGGAGTTTCCCAGGCCTGTCCTAGACAGTGATCCTTACATCCATTGTCTTATGTCAGTTAGCACATCGATTCTGCCTGAACTGATCTGTCTCGTATTTTGCAAAGGGTCATGGGATAGATCAAAAGTAATCTGGTACCATGGGCTGCCGAAACATTAAAATATATTACCTACAGTAGGTAACATCATCTGCTGAACCACATTTCTGCCTCAAAACTGTCTGATTCATCTAAGCTAAAATAATAAATATGTCAATAATGTTTAGGTTTTTTTGGTGAGGAAGTCGCCCCATTTTACACCTAGCTAAAGATTGTTGTGCTTCAATGAGCAGTATTGCTTAAGTTACGGGTACAAAAGCTATCATGGATTTGTCCAACAGTTGAGCCAGTCACTGAAATCATATTTGACTGAAACAATGCTGCTAACAAACCATCTACCTACGTAGTGCTGCACACACAATGTTGAATCTTCCAACAAAAGCTAGCTAGCAAGCTACTGTAGCTAGTAGTGCTAATGCTTACATATATTATGAGTTTTCATGAAGCAGCTGTTGTTCTGCCACGAGTCATTGCAGTAGCCTCCCGAATCACCTACTGCGCTCAGCTGACTCAACAATACGATCGCAGAGAAACATGCTGATCTACGGACTGATTTCTGAAGAAAAATGATATGTTTTATTGTCACATACACCGGATAGTTGCAGTGAAATGTGTGGTTTTACATGTTCAGCCATAGTAGTACGGCATCCCTGGAGCAAATAAGGGTTAAGTGCCTTGGACAGTCCGTTTCTCTGAACTTCAGGGTCATTTAAACTGGCTAAGCAAGCTTTTATGTTAGTGAAATCAGAGCTACATAACTAGCAGCTACACAGCTGATTGGGTCACTGCACTGGCAAACAACGTCCTTAAAACAGAATTTGTGCAGGAGATAGCTTTCTAATGTTAGTTTTTTATTGAAAACTATTAAATCACTGTCACAACATTTGTAACAATTTAGCTAGCTAGTTTGTAATAATTTAGCTAGCTAGTTTGTAATAACTTAATGTAGTGATATCAAAAATTAGGAACTATGTTTCCATTTTTTGAATAGTGGATGCTCAATATTCAAATTTGAATGTGAGTTCCACGTTCACAAGACAGATCTGTTGAGGGACGAGAGTCACGGAGGGGTGAAGCCATCTGACGTGAGACAATGTTGCTGTTTTAGTCATATGCACGGCAAAACCTGACAGTTTCTCCCACACACTGAACGCTCCATCCAACCAAACATTGATCGCTCCACCCCAACCAAACATTGACCACTGCTGACCGGTCCATTTAGATAGCTAGTTTGTAGACATGGTCCCAGCACCAGGGAAGTGATAGGGGTTCAGACTGGTTGTCAAGACATTTAGTGTAGCAAGCAATATTCTGTTTCATACATTTATTCTAGGCTAGCTATTTTTTTTTCCTTTATTACTCTTCAGCTTCCTTGTCCCCCCCACCTCCACCGCACACACATACTGTACATACACGCATACACCCCTCTGCCTCTGGCTGCAACTATCTTAGGCTTTCTTTTCCTATTTCTCTTGCTGTTCCCGTCTTCTTTTCCATCTTGCATGCCCTAATGCATAGCCTCCTTGCCTTCCTACCGATTGCCCCTGCTTGCTCTTTGTGTAGTGAGTTCATTTCACTGGTTCACCGCTCATCTGACCTGGACCCATTAGGGGCTGAGGCACCAATAGAAAGATTCTGGGTGAAATCTCATCTCCCTTTCTGCCTCAAACTGTGAATTAGCTAGAAGTTCAGTAAAAATGTTAAGTTGTTGCAGCATCAATTTGCAGATTGCAGAGGTTGAGTTAAAATGTGGACTCTTTGTGTCCTCATTAGGAAGCTCTGGGAGGGGAGGGAGTGCTTAACTGTGCAATTGTGGCAAGATGTGTAGGCGTCCAACCCCCCCAGTCCCCCCTCTCCGTCCTGCAAAACCTGCCAATGATGTAATAAGCAAAGAGAAAGAGCCTGGGAAAAATGTTTCTGTTGAATATTTAACGCTTTTGACAATTTATATTGAGCTCATGTTCCATAGTGTACACATGCCCTGAGCCCTGCCTTTTCCATTTTTCTTTATTATGATTTTATTCCATTTACTCTTTTTTTGAATGGGCATTTTTTTACGAGTAATTATACCATTTGTTTGAAAATCAGTGGCGTGTATTCATGGATGCCAAGGGAAGCCAGTCTTCCACCCCAAATTCCCCCCCCAAACAAATAAAACATATACAATAATCAATTTAGTCTCTCTGTGTTTCATAATTTTTCTTCAATTCGCAAGAGGCTGAATGTATCTCACCGGAGAATTATCCAAGCGACCGAAACAGCGCCCCTTTGTCTCTGTATGTGTCGGCCATCTATCTGATGCTATCTGGTCCCAAAGAGTATGACATTGTTGTCGCCCGTACCATTGAATGCAAGGGAAGCTAGTGAGAATTGGCCTCCCTTCATAAAAAAAAGTTTAAAATAAAAGCCAATCAGCATTGAGCTAAACTGAGTGAGCTCAACTGTGAATGGTCCTGGCACACCCCAAAAAAAGTGTCAAGGGAAGCCAGTTTGGAATTGGCATCACTCCAATCAAATCGCATCGAAAGCATACGTCATTGACAGAAACAACTTGAATTGTTGCATCTCGTTGTGTTGTTGTCCTCCAGTGGTTAGCTAGCTAGCTAAAATTGGCCCTTTTCTAAATTAGCCATGGATGGAGATAGGGATCTGGACTTGTGGTTTCATTTAATTCTCCGTACTGGCCAATGATTACAACGGTGATTCTGATCCAACCATTAATTAATACATTGTGCCTCTGGCCTGAGAGGATGGACGTTCAATGTGTAGTTAGATGTAGAAGGCTAATGTTAACTAGCTAACGTTGCCCATGAAAGGAAGTTAGGCTAGCAAGCAAGCATTTTGAGCTAGATAGCCTATGACAACAACAAATAAAAGTGTGTACTGTATGACAGAGTGAAAGACTGTTTCGTAAACATGTAAGAGAGGAGGATGGCATTGGTGTTTCTTTACAAGTAGGGTGAGTCAACATGTTTTTTCTACTTGCACGAACACACACACACACACACACACACACACACACACACACACACACACACACACACACACACACACACACACACACACACACACACACACACACACACACACACACACACAGAGAGAAATCTGAAACATGGACGGCCACATCATATTTAGCTTACGTTGATTGGACTAAATTGTTTTTGGTATCTTTTAGTTGTCAGTGTATTAGACTAAGCATACCGTAGGTGATTTGATGATGTTGAAAAGTTGCTAATAGTGGAGGTAGCTCCTGTTTTCTTTGCGACTTGCGGTAACTCTCTGTGGTTCTAAATCAATAGTCGTTTAGTGTTCCGAAAATATCGGAGACATTAACTTGCTTGACCCTGCTGTAGGTCATGTAACTGTTACATGCAATATGCTTTGTGAACTTCACCGGACAGAGGTTGTTTTGTGATAAAACAAAGGTGTGGTTGAACATATTCTGCCACTGTGTCCTCTTATTGTCTCTGCCTTTAGGCCTAAATAACACAGTGTCAAGGTATATGAATCAAACAACGCAATTATCACAACACTTAGTTTGTAATATGGCACTTTTTTTGCATCCCCAGTGATTTTACCCACACACCGCTACTGTTGACAATGGCTTATGAAGCTGTGTGTTGTTGTATTAGTCTCACTGGAATGGAAGGAGTCACTGTTGTTGTATTAGTCTCACTGGAATGGAAGGAGTCACTGTTGTTGTATTAGTCTCACTGGAATGGAAGGAGTCACTGTAGTTGTATTAGTCTCACTGGAATGGAAGGAGTCACTGTTGTCGTATTAGTCTCACTGGAATGGAAGGAGTCACTGTTGTTGTATTAGTCTCACTGGAATGGAAGGAGTCACTGTTGTTGTATTAGTCTCACTGGAATGGAAGGAGTCACTGTAGTTGTATTAGTCTCACTGGAATGGAAGGGGTCACTGTTGTTGTATTAGTCTCACTGGAATGGAAGGAGTCACTGTAGTTGTTTTAGTCTCACTGGAATGGAAGGAGTCACTGTAGTTGTATTAGTCTCACTGGAATGGAAGGAGTCACTGTAGTTGTTTTAGTCTCACTGGAATGGAAGGAGTCACTGTAGTTGTATTAGTCTCACTGGAATGGAAGGAATCACTGTAGTTGTACTAGTCTCACTGGAATGGAAGGAGTCACTGTTGTTGTATTAGTCTCAGTGGAATGGAAGGAGTCACTGTAGTTGTATTAGTCTCACTGGAATGGAAGGAGTCACTGTAGTTGTATTAGTCTCACTGGAATGGAAGGAGTCACTGTAGTTGTTTTAGTCTCACTGGAATGGAAGGAGTCACTGTAGTTGTATTAGTCTCACTGGAATGGAAGGAGTCACTGTAGTTGTACTAGTCTCACTGGAATGGAAGGAGTCACTGTTGTTGTATTAGTCTCAGTGGAATGGAAGGAGTCACTGTAGTTGTATTAGTCTCACTAGAATGGAAGGAGTCACTGTTGTTGTATTAGTCTCACTGGAATGGAAGGAGTCACTGTTGTCGTATTAGTCTCACTGGAATGGAAGGAGTCACTGTTGTTGCAACTTCATAGAATCCAGTGGTGGTAGTCTCAGTTTATTTTAGAAACTGTAAAAACAATTTTCTCTGGTTTGAGACTGGATGTCTGCCAAACATATCCCTTCTGGGAGATGATATTAGACCCAAAAAAGATTGTGTGTGTGTACGCGCCCGTGCGTGTGTGTGTGTGTACCTCCACTTCCGTGTGTGTCTACACATACACGCGCGTGTATGTGCCCTTGCCACTCCTTTATGTACTGAGGCTTAACACCCAGTCTCCCAGGTGGAAAGGCTATAAGGAGCGCAGAGAGGATGACCTTCCTAGTCAGCCCAACTCAACCTTCCTCTCTGCCCACTGTGCCCAGGGCCCATCTAGAGGCTACCTTCTTGGAGCAGCTGGTGCCAGCCCCTGTACCATGGATGTGGATGGGCTCACCTTGGCATTTAAAGAAGGACAGCCAAAGAGCAACTGTCACTCAGGAGGGAGTAGGGATAAAGACAGAGGTAGAGAAAGACAGAGAGAGGAGAAAGATCAAGGTAACGAATGAGTGTGTCAGACAGAAATATTGAAAGAGGGAGGAGGAAGAAAGAGAAACACAGAGAGAATATTGTGGAGATAGAAACAAAAAAGATTTGGAGACAGTTTGAAAGAGAAACAGAGCGAAAGAAAGAGTTTTATAGAACTTCAACAGACAAAAAGGGACAGAGAAAGAGGACAACGGCAAGAGGATTGTTGTTTTGAATGGACATGACTTTCTCCTTCCTTCACTCTATCTATTTGGCTGGCTTCAATTCAATTCTGTACCCTTTTCCCCCAGTGTGCACTTGTTCACTGTAACCTATTGGATGGTATAGATCCAGTGGATTATTTTGATTTCAATAACGATTTAATTTATGAATAAAGAAAACATATAATTGGCACATTTTTCAATATATTGTTTCACAGTCTCTGCTAGTATTAAAGTTATGGCCCATTTTACTTAGAGGAATTTGCATAGTAGGCAATGTAACCAATCACAGCCCTCCTTTTACTTGTACCGGCAAGATGGCACCAACAGACATGGCAGCTCTGCTTCTAGCTCCTAAGAAACTTTGCAGTATTTCGTTTTTTTGTGTGTTATTTCTTACATTATTAGCCCAGAATGTTTTTTGTGTCATTACATACAGACGGAAATAACTTTTGGATATCAGAGCGGTGGTAACTCACCAGCATTATGACCAGGAATACGTCTTTCCTGAATTGGATCCTTTGTTCATACCCCTAAGGGCAATTGAACTTATCCCAGAGGCTGCTCCAAGACGCCGCCTGCGGAGACAAGGTTTTCGGAGTGGACTTCTAGTCCGACTCAGGAGGCGGGCACACCATCCACCGCTTCTGAGTATATTACACTCTAATGTTCAGTCTCTGGACAATAAAGTAGACGAGCCCAGGGTGAGGATCTCCTTCCAGTGAGACATCAGGGACTGTAACATACTCTGTTTCACGAAATCATGGATCTCTCGGGATATCCTTTCCCTGTCCATCCATCCAGCTGGATTCTCAGTTCATCATGCAGACAGGAATAAAGAAGTCTCCGGAAAGAAGAAAGGCGGGGGTGTATATTACATGATAAACTACTCATGGTGTGATTGTGATAACATACAGAAACTCAAGTCCTTTTGTTCTTCAGTTATAGTCACAGCCGTGTATATTCGCCCTCAAGCAGATACCACGACGGCATCAACGAACTACACTGGACTTTATGCAAACTCGAAACCACATATCCTGAGGCCACATTTATTGTAGCTGGGGATTTTAACTAAGCAATCATGAGGAAAACGCTACCGAAGTTCTATTAACACATATATTTCTTCCTATGGGCAGAAACTCAAACAGGAAGTACCCGTGCTAAGGTATATTTAATTCTAGTCTTACCAATTGGAATCCATGCTTCAAGATTGTTTTGAAAATGTTCCGGGTAGCCTCTGAGAATAACATTGACGTTTATACGGAAATAGTGACTGAATTCATCAGGAAATGTATAGAGGTATTGTTCCCATGGTGACTATTAAAACCTACCCAAATGAGAAAGTGTATAAACTGAAAGCACGGACCACCGCATTTAACAGTGGCAAGGTGACTGGGAATATGGTCGATGGCAATCAAAAAGGCAAAACGTCAATACAACGACAAAGTGGAGTTGCAATTCAACAACTCAGACACGAGACGTACGTGGCAGAGTCTACAGTTACAGATTACAAAGGGAAAACCAGCCACATCGCGTACACTGATGTCTTGCTCCCAGACAAGCTGAACACCTTCTTCGCCCGCTTTGAGGACAACACAGTGCCACCGACGCGGCCCGCTCTCAAGGATTGTGGGCTCTCATTCTCCATGGCCAACGTGAGTAAGACAGTTAAGCAAATTAACCCTCGCATGGCTGCCATTACAGAAGACATCCCTAGCCGCGTCCTCAAAGCATGCGCAGACCAGCTGGCTGGAGTGTTTACGGACATATTCAATCTCTCCCTATACCAGTCTACTGTCCCCACTTGCTTCAAGATGTCCACCATTGTTCCTGTACCACCCCCAAAAAATGTAACTGAACTAAATGACTATCGCCCCATAGCACTCACTTCTGTCATCATGAATTGTTGGAGAGGCTAGTTAAGGATCATATCACCTCTACCTTACCTGACACCCTAGACCCACTTCAATTTGCTTACCGCCCCAATAGATCCACATAGATCCACTCCCTCTACTGTTTCATGAAGTCCACGGTCATCTCCTTTGTTTTGTTGACATTGAGTGTGAGGTTATTTTCCTGACACCACACTCCGAGGGCCCTTACCTCCTCCCTGTAGGACGTCTCATCGTTGATGGTAATCAAGCCTACCACTGTAGTGTCGTCTGCAAACTTGATGATTGAGTTGGAGGCGTGCATGGCCACGCAGTCATGGGTGAACAGGAAGTACAGGAGAGGGCTGAGAACGCACCCTTGTGGGGCCCCAGTGTTGAGGATCAGCGGGGTGGAGATGTTACCTACCCTCACCACCTGGGGGCGGCACGTCAGGAAGTCCAGGACCCAGTTGCACAGGGCGGGGTCGAGACCCAGGGTCTCGAGCTTAATGACGAGTTTGGAGGGTACTATGGTGTTAAATGCTGAGCTGTAGTCGATGAACAGGATTCTTATATAGGTATTCCTCTTGTCCAGATGGGTTAGGGCAGTGTGCAGTGTGATTGCGATTGCGTCGTCTGTCGACCTATTGGGGCGGTAAGCAAATTGGAGTGGGTCTAGGGTGTCAGATAGGGTGGAGGTAATATGGTCCTTGACTAGTCTCTCAAAGCACTTCATGATGACGGAAGTGAGTGCTACGGGCGGTAGTCATTTAGCTCATAGTCATTGAGCTAAATGACTACCGAGCTATGCGCTAACCTTAGCTTTCTTGGGAACAGGAACAATGGTGGCCCTCTTGAAGCATGTGGGAAGAGCTGACTGGGATAAGGATTGATTGAATATGTCCGTAACACACCAGCCAGCTGGTCTGCGCATGCTCTGAGGATGCGGCTGGGGATGCCGTCTGGGCCTGCAGCCTTGCGAGGGTTAACATGTTTAAATGGCTGCAGTGAAGGAGAGCCTGCAGGTTTTGGTAGCGGGCCATGTCAGTGGCACTGTATTGTCCTCAAAGTGAGCAAGGAAGTTGTTTAGTTTGTCTGGGAGCAAGACATCGTGGTCCGCGACAGGGCTGGCTTTTCTTTCGCTCTTCTAACTCAGGATGCTTACGAAATGGATTACAGTTTGTGAAAATCCCCCAAATCATGGTATTTTTTGTCTGGGTTTCATGAGGAATCAGAAACTCTGTCTAGCCTATGTTTACACCAATCCAATGATTGTATATTTATGAGGGTTTAAGTATAAGGCTACGTCTCAATAGTTTAGAATGGCTTCCCCCTCTCATTTCATCTCATCCTTATCTTCTCTGATCTGACAACATTAGATGAGTAGCAGTAATACAGCAGAAAGGTTATTTGGATTTCAACGCTCACCTGTTTTTAGATTTGAATAAACTAAGGAAAGGACCCAAGAGGTGGTCATTTGGGTCAAAGGAGGGTGAGTGTAGTCAATGTGGAATAGCTAGCTAGTTAGTGCTAGTTAGCTGTGTGCACTAGACCAACGTCCATTGTGCACTAGACCAACGTCCATTGTGCGCTAGACCAACGTCCATTGTGCACTAGACCAACGTCCATTGTGCGCTAGACCAACGTCCATTGTGCGCTAGACCAACGTCCATTGTGCGCTAGACTAACGTCCATTGTGCACTAGACCAACGTCCATTGTGCACTAGACCAACGTCCATTGTGCGCTAGACCAACGTCCATTGTGCGCTAGACCAACGTCCATTGTGCGCTAGACCAACGTCCATTGTGCGCTAGACCAACGTCCATTGTGCGCTAGACTAACGTCCATTGTGCGCTAGACCAACGTCCATTGTGCGCTAGACTAACGTCCATTGTGCGCTAGACCAACGTCCATTGTGCGCTAGACCAACGTCCATTGTGCACTAGACCAACGTCCATTGTGCACTAGACCAACGTCCATTGTGCACTAGACCAACGTCCATTGTGCACTAGACCAACGTCCATTGTGCACTAGACCAACGTCCATTGTGCACTAGACCAACGTCCATTGTGCACTAGACTAACGTCCATTGTGCACTAGACCAACGTCCATTGTGCACTAGACCAACGTCCATTGTGCACTAGACCAACGTCCATTGTGCACTAGACTAACGTCCATTGTGCACTAGACCAACGTCCATTGTGCACTAGACCAACGTCCATTGTGCACTAGACCAACGTCCATTGTGCACTAGACCAACGTCCATTGTGCACTAGACTAACGTCCATTGTGCACTAGACCAACGTCCATTGTGCACTAGACCAACGTCCATTGTGCACTAGACCAACGTCCATTGTGCACTAGACCAACGTCCATTGTGCACTAGACCAACGTCCATTGTGCACTAGACCAACGTCCATTGTGCTCTAGACTAACGTCCATTGTGCACTAGACCAACGTCCATTGTGCTCTAGACTAACGTCCATTGTGCACTAGACCAACGTCCATTGTGCGCTAGACTAACGTCCATTGTGCGCTAAACTAACGTCCATTGTGCGCTAAACTAACGTCCATTGTGCTCTAGACCAACGTCCATTGTGCGCTAGACTAACGTCCATTGTGCGCTAAACTAACGTCCATTGTGCGCTAGACCAACGTCCATTGTGCGCTAGACCAATGTCCATTGTGCGCTAGACCAACGTCCATTGTGCGCTAGACCAACGTCCATTGTGCAGGTGACGTCAACCCACTCTGATACATAGCAGTCTTTGTTTCTGTTGCTCTCCCATAGCTTTTGTGGAGTGACAGGTAACATTGTTGTTAGTAACAGCAGATTGATAGTTTGATGCAACCTAACTGGTATGTTACACTAGCCCAGCTCCTATTCATGCTAAATTAACAGGGGCATTACCAGTGCAGCTCAGCCTAACATTACGCTCTGGTTCTATTTTCAAGAACTTGACATGCAGCTCACAAGATCGCGAACACTTGATGAAGTGGGCTCTGCTCACGCTCTGTTCTGCACTGGCCAAAAGTTACGCATCCAGTGTAGCAGGTAGGACCGGGGGTTTTCTCCAGACCCCAGTGTAGCAGGTAAACGACTTGGCATTTTCTCCACGCCCCAGTGTAGCAGGTAAAATATCTGGGGTTTTCTCCACACCCCAGTGTAGCAGGTAAAAGACCTGTTTTTTTCCCCACGCCCCAGTGTAGCAGGTAAAAGACCGGGGGGTTTTCCACGCCCCAGTGTAGCAGGTAAAATACCTGTTTTTTTCCCCACTCCCCAGTGTAGCAGGTAAAAGACCGGGGGGTTTTCCACGCCCCAGTGTAGCAGGTAAAAGACCCGGGGGTTTTCCACGCCCCAGTGTAGCAGGTAAAAGACCTGTTTTTTCCCCCACGCCCCAGTGTAGCAGGTAAAAGACCGGGGGGTTTTCCACGCCCCAGTGTAGCAGGTAAAATACCTGTTTTTTTTCCCACGCCCCAGTGTAGCAGGTAAAAGACCGGGGGGTTTTCCACGCCCCAGTGTAGCAGGTAAAAGACCTGGGGGTTTCTCCACACCCCAGTGTAGCAGGTAAGACCGGGGGGTTTCTCCACACCCCAGTGTAGCAAGTAAAAGACCTGGGGGGTTTTCCACGCCCCAGTGCAGCAGGTAAAAGATCTGGGGTTTTCTCCACACCCCAGTGTAGCAGGTAAAAGACTTGGGGTTTTATCCACGCCCCAGTGCAGCAGGTAAAAGTTCTGGTGTTTTCTCCACACCCCAGTGGAACCGGTAAAAGACCTGGTGTTTTCTCCACACCCCAGTGGAACCGGTAAAAGACCTGGTGTTTTCTCCACACCCCAGTGGAACCGGTAAAAGACCTGGTGTTTTCTCCACACCCCAGTGGAACCGGTAAAAGACCTGGTGTTTTCTCCACACCCCAGTGGAACCGGTAAAAGACCTGGTGTTTTCTCCATACCCCAGTGGAATCGGTAAAAGACCTGGTGTTTTCTCCATGCCCCAGTGTAGAACATAAAAGACCTAGTGTTTTCTCCTAAGTAACTCTCTTCCCTCCGTCTCTCTAGGTGAGACACATGACAAGGACATCCAGGTGGTGGAGTTACCCATTGTGGACAGCCTGCAGCCCCGCCCCCCCTATCTGCCCCTGTCCATCCCTGAAGACCTAGCCCAGCGCCTCCACCGGCTCCATGGTGACCCGTCCGTGTGGTGGGTGTCTCAGTTCGTCAAGTACCTGGTCCAACCTCAGGCCTGGCTGGAGAAGGAGATCCTGGATACCACAGCCAAGCTGGGTTTCAGGCATCCCATCATAGGGTACATACTCTTTTTTGTGTCTGTCTCTTGTGATTTTCAGTTTCCGTTGTTCTCTCTCTCTCTCTGTCTCTGTCTCTGTCTATGTCTCTGTCTCTCTCTCTTTGTCTGTGCCTTTCTGTTGAAGTGTAAAAAACTCTTTCTATATCTTTCTTTTTCTTTCTCTTTCAAACTGTCTCCAAATCTCCACAATACACTCTCTGTTTCTCTCTCTTCCTCCTCCCTCTTTCAATATTCTTTCTGACATACTCATTCGAAGATCAACCCCTGGCAGGTCTGTCTTCTTCTAAAACGAGCCATTCACCGTGTTTGAGTAGATCATTAGAGAATAGCCATCCAGCCCAGTCCATTCTAGCCTGGGAGACAGTCTCTAACCCAACTCAGGAAAGTGAGGGGGGCTTCAAAGGGGGAGGGAGTGTATGAGGTGTCTCTGAGGTAACGAGATGGCGCTCCACGCTCCTGTGAAGAGCAAAGCTCTTTTGAAGGGCAAGCCACAGCTCCAGCCACGGACCCAGACCCAGCCACAACCCCAGAGCTAGCCACAGACTCAGCCAAAGCCCAAGCCCCAGCCACAGCTCCAGCCACAGCCACAGCCATATAGGACGTGGTGGAAGAGGATGGAGGGATGGTGGGATTCACTACTCGAATGCTGCTTGACGCTAAGCACCCCAGCACAGCCGTTTTGTCTGCCAATGAACAGGCAGCGGGATAAAGGGAGAGAAAGGGAGACAACAAACAAAATAGGAGGAGAGATGAAAGGAGAGACAAAGCGGGAGAAATAGAGAGAGACATGGGAAGAGGGAAGAGAAGCGGAGGAGAGACGGAAACCATGGCAGAGAGATGAAATTTGGGGAAGCGGAGAATGGAGAGACTCACAGTCAAGAGTCCCATCACATCAGAGAGAGAGAGATGGAAAGAGGGAGAAGGGGGGTAGAGATGAAGAGAGGGATAGACTGAAAGAAAGATGAAGAGAATCCCTCTGTACCCCTCCCCTTACCCCTCTCAATCCCTCGTTCCCATTTTTCTCTCTGATCCAGGAGTGTGTACAGATTTAATTTGCAGGGTAAATAAAGGTGTTTGTAGCTCCAGTGAGCATCCTGAGGACTAGGCTGAATGATCTTAGGACAGTTCTGGTAATTGGGCTCACTGTGTTTTTTTATCTAGTTCTCTCGCTTTCCCTTTCTCTCTCTCTCTCTCTCTCTCATTCCCTCTCGCTCTCTTGCACGCCAGTTCACCCGATCTCTCCCTTTCTCTCTCTCTCATTCCCTTTGTCTCTACCTCTCTCTTTTCTGAACCATAGATAGATGTGTTGTGTAATGAGGGATTAAACAAAGAAAGCACTCAGTTTCACAAACACATGCAGCACTGCTCTCTATTCTTCTGTTTGCTTCTTTCTCGTTCAAACCCCCTCTATTTTTACCTTTCTTTTTCACTCATTACTCCTACATTGAGTACTCTTTCTTTCTATCTTTCTTCTTTCATTCTTTCTTTCAATCTGTTTTCTTTTAAAATTTTCTTTCTTTCTTTTCTCTGTCTCTCTCTCTCTGATTATCGGCAAGACTGGCAAGGGCACATTGATGCTGCCTAAATAATTACAGGGGTAGCTGATAGTGAACGTATTGATTGAAAGTGTTGCTCTCCCTCCCTCTGACCCTCTCTCTCCCGCTCTCTGACCCTCTCTCTCCCTCTCGTCTCTCTCCAATCCTCTCCCCATCTCCCTCCTTCCCTCTCCCCCTCTCTCTCCCTCCCATCTCTCTCCCCCTCTCTCCCTCCCGCTCCCCCTCTCTTTCCCTTTTTCTCCCTCCCTCTCTCTCTCCCTCCCTCTCCCCCTCTCTCTCCCCCTCTCACCCTCTCTCTTCCCCTCTCTCTCTCCTTCCCTCTGACCCTTTCTCTCCAACCCCTTTCCCCCTCTCTCTCCCTCCCATCTCTCTCCAATCCTTTCCCCCTCTCTCTCCCTCCCATCTCTCTTCCTCCTTCTCTCCCTCTCCCCCTCCCTTTCCCCTTCTCTCTCCCTCCCTCTCTGTAGGGTTCATGTTCGGCGGACGGATAAGGTGGGGACGGAAGCAGCATTCCACCCTATAGAGGAGTATATGGTTCACGTGGAGGAACAGTTCCAACACATGGCCCGACGCGTCCACGTGGACAAGAAACGAGTCTACCTGGCAACAGATGACCCCTCACTACTGCAAGAGGCTAAGACCAAGTGAGAAACCACCAATACCCTAATAATGAATAATGAAAGGGGAGTGTGTGTGTGTGTGTGTGTGTGTGTGTGTGTGTGTGTGTGTGTGTGTGTGTGTGTGTGTGTGTGTTTACATGCATGTGTGTGTATGAGCGTGTATGAATGTATTTCTGTTTGTATGTAGAAGCCCATACAGTATGTGTAATGCTGTGTCCGTCAGGTACCTAGACTATGAGTTCATCAGTGATAACTCTATCTCGTGGTCAGCCGGTCTACACAACCGTTACACTGAGAACTCTCTGAGAGGAGTGATCCTAGATATCCACTTCCTGTCACAGACCGACTTCCTGGTCTGCACCTTCTCCTCACAGGTAGGGGTGCCATATCCGACACAACACCCTTTATGGGAATATACAGTACATTATTCACTAACCTATATTCTTACCTACCTGAATAGCCAACTCATATTGCCATTGTCATGTTAAACAAGCGCCATAGGAGATGGCAACTGTGGTGGTTAATTACTTTACAATCAAATGAGCAGAGACAAATTTATCACACAAGTGAGTTATAATTAAGCTAAATCTTTATTCACTTATTAATAAGGGAGCAGGTCAATACAACACACACATACAAAGTGAATCGATTGAGTGCTCTACAATAATGATGGCTGGTCGACGAATCACCCTCAGATGATACGTTTAGAGCCCCGAGACAAAGAATACAACACCTTTTTATAACTAAGTACATCCTCCTGAATATTCATGACAAACAACAGATGTATGGAATGGGTCACAAAGTTAAGATTTGCATGATAGATACTAATAATCCACAGCAGACATTATCTGCTGTAAAGACTGTTCTCATTGTGTAGAAACAAGGGTCTGGCCCCGAGCCATCTCTCCCTGGTACCTCATAGAACAGAAACACCAACTCATTCTCTGGAATGTGGTCTTGTTAGGTTCATCACCCAAAGCATCGTAAATCTTCTGACCGCATTAAGCCCCTAGAGGCCCATTCTCAGAAGAACACACACAGATGAGAGTGTTCTAATAACCCCCTATTCTGTTGTATAAAACAACCATTTGATGCAATTACAGTATTATAACATAATCTTGCAATTTTGCTCTCATACAACACCAACAGATCTGGGACCAGGTAACTTTTTCATCTGAATAAATCTAAACAGCCATATACACAGAATGTAAATAAGTTAACATGATTCTTCACACTTCCTGGTCTCACTTCCTGTTTCCTGCATACCTACTTCCTGTTTCCTGTAACCCTGTACCAGGTGTGCCGCGTGGCCTACGAGATCATGCAGACGCTGCACCCGGATGCCTCCTCCTTCTTTCACTCACTAGACGACATCTACTACTTCGGGGGCCAGAACGCCCACAACCAGATCGCCATCTACCCCCACCACCCCCGCAGCCCAGAGGACGTACCTCTGGAGCCCGGTGACGTCATCGGCGTGGCAGGTAACCACTGGGACGGCTACTCGAAAGGGGTCAACCGTAAAATGGGGCGCACCGGTCTCTACCCATCCTACAAAGTCAAGGAGAAGATCGAAACCGTAAAGTACCCCACGTACCCTGAGGCAGACAAGCTGCTCTCAAACTCTCAACGGAAGTGAAGAAGGAAGGGAAGGATGAAAATAAAAAGAGAGAGAGACACTCTGAATCAGTTAGACTGCACATGTTGTGAACCGAGAGAACAGTGGGAAAGGGAGAAAGAGATGGGGGTGATTAGACTGCACTGAGAGTGTGTGGGTCTGCCTGTGGGCATTTACTTGTGTGTGAGTGTGTATATCTGGATGTGAATCTGTAAGTTGCGGAATCTTGCACCTGCCACCACCCCGTCCCGGTGCACACAGATGGGTTTTGTAGAGAAATAGGAAGGAACATTGTATTTCAAACGATCCTGAAAACAATTAAAGGTCCGTAGCCGACAACACTCACTCTCCAAGGCAGACTGGGAATGGACTATCCAATCAGGGCAAGCCTTGGATCGATAAAAAAATATTTTAAAAGCCTTGGATCGATGACTGGAAAACAATTATAAATAAGAAGAATTTACTTGTTTTCATTTTTATTAAATTATTTTGGTGGTTTAAATTGTATTCTTGCCTTCTTTTGTCTCTCCTTTGTTCATTGAATGTTTCTGGTATCTTCCTCTTTCCATATTCACTCACTGCGTTCCTCCCTTCTCCTTTCGCTCCAATAGTCCTACATCTTAAAGGTCCTACATCTCCAACAGTCCTACATCTCCAACAGTCCTACATCTCCAACAGTCCTACATCTCCAACAGTCCTACATCTCCAACAGTCTTACATCTCCAACAGTCTTACATCTCCAACAGTCCTACATCTCCAACAGTCCAACATCTCCAACAGTCCTACATCTCCAACAGTCCTACATCTCCAACAGTCCTACATCTCCAACAGTCCTACATCTTGTATCCTCATGTGCAATTCATTTTATACCACCTTAATGTGCTTTTTAACATGTTTGTGTCAGGTGCTGGTGCGTTGTACTGTATATGATGTGTGTGTGAAAGATTATGAGAGATGCTGTGCGTGTTTGATCTATGGTGACTTATGATGACCTTTGAACTATGGTGACCTATGATGACCTTTGAACTATGGTGCACACAGAAGCCCTCTTCAGGCTCACCAATGGACTCCACCGAGCTAATGTCCTTTTCACATCTGTACGTCTGTTCAGTCCGTCTGTTTGTTGTTGTTGTTTTTTAGTTCTAACATTCATGTTTCAAATAAATTAGGAAAAAAAGAGATGCCTATGTTGACAATGCTATGTTATTAGAGGTTTGTAGTCGATCGTGATGAAGACCTCTATACTCAATGCTTCCATAGAGCTTCCTCTATGCTTCCACCTCTATGCTCAACCACCACCACCCCGTCAAAGAAAATCTTCTCTTAAATGTGTTATGAAGGTTGTTATGGATGATACTGCTACTCTCATGAAGGTCGTTATAATTTCTTCAATAAGAGCCTACTAATGTTAATAAAGATGGTGGATAAATGAAGATAGTTCACCCAAGCGGTTTACCATTGTAAATAATATTCAAATGTTCCTGTCTGTGTAAGTGGACGTTCTCTGCGAGAGAGGGAACCATGCTAGTCCATGCTGGTCCATGCTGGTCCATGCTGGTCTATGCTGGTCTATGCTAGTCCATGCTGGTCTATGCTGGTCTATGCTGGTCTATGCTGGTCTATGCTGGTCTATGCTAGTCCATGCTGGTCCATGCTGGTCTATGCTGGTCTATGCTGGTCTATGCTGGTCTATGCTGGTCTATGCTAGTCCATGCTGGTCAGGGTTGGTCTATGCTAGTCTATGCTGGTCCATGCTGGTCTATGCTGGTCCATGCTGGTCTATGCTGGTCTATGCTGGTCTATGCTGGTCCATGGTGGTCTATGCTGTTCTCTGCTGGTCAGTGCTGGTTGGATGCTGGTCAAGCTGCAAATGGCTAAAATGTGAATGTAATGTAAATGTATGACCACCATGGTCTAGCTGGTCAAGCTGGTCTGACCAGCATGGTGTAACTGGTTATGCTGGCCGGCAAGTATGTCTAGCTAGTCAAGCTGGTCTGACCACCATGGTCTAGCTGGTCAAGCTGGTCTGACCACCATGGTCTAGCTGGTCAAGCTGGTCTGACCACCATGGTCTAGCTGGTCAAGCTGGTCTGACCACCATGGTCTAGCTGGTCAAGCTGGTCTGACCACCATGGTCTAGCTGGTCAAGCTGGTCTGACCAGCATGGTGTAACTGGTTATGCTGGCCGACAAGTATGGTGTAACTGGTTATGCTGGCCGATAAGTATTTCTAGCTGGTCTGACCAGCATGGTCTAGCTGGTTATGCTGGCAGACCAGTATGGTTTAGCTGGTCAAGCTGGTCTGACCAGCATGGTCTAGCTGGTTATGCTGGCAGACCAGTATGGTCTAGCTGGTTATGCTGGCAGACCAGTATGGTCTAGCTGGTCAAGATGGTCTGACCAGCATGGTGTAACTGGTTATGCTGGCAGACCAGCATGGTCTAGCTGGTTATGTTGTGTTTTTGCTGGAGGCCAGCCTTCGCTGTGTTTTGGACACTGCTGACCAGCATAACCTAAATCAAAAGCAACATCAAGTCCATTATGCTGTCTTGCAAAGTGATGTTGGAATCCAGCCAGTGAACAAAACATACATTAAGGTACCATAAATTACAAAGACACTTTGGAGTAACATTACATTACTGTAAAGAAAGCACTGGTAAACCAAACATTATTTTGAAGTTATGGTAACATACTGTACTTTTTTTTTTACAGTAACTTAAAGGTAACTGGCTTGCAGTAAGTTACTGTAAAAACAAGTAAAGTTTTTTTATAGTGTATTATAAAGATTGTTAAAAGATTAGAACCATACGGCATTATGTCATTTGTACCTATGAGGGAACCCTTTTGGGTGACACGTAGAACCCTTTGAATTCTCCCTGTAGGTGAACCATTTATAATTTAATTTAGAACCCTCATGAACGACCAATGACACGTTCTACAGTTATACTTATAGGATACTTCAGAAGTACTTATGGCACACACAGTAAAAAATGACTTGTCATTTGACAGTAAGTTACTGCCTACTGAGTTGCAGTAAAAATACAGGACTTTTACAGTTGAATAAAGGTGTTATTGTTGTAAAATGACTTGTTGTTTACCTTACTTTCACTGCACTTTGAAATGTAAGTAGCTTTTGTCAATCTGTATCGCTGAATTGTATCGCTGTATCGCTGAATACAGATTGCACGAAATAAATGTAAAGGTAATTTTCTATTGAGCCAACATCCGCAGCCTTTAATGTGAATGCAGTCTACGCTAACACAGGAACATGCCTTTACATTTCAATCCCGCTGTAAAGCTGAATTTCCATGATACGGATGTAATAGAGCCCTAAGCGGGGACGATTTGCCAGCGGGGGCTCATTAGCATATTTGGGGGCATGACCTAAAATGTGTTGCATTTGTGCCAGCCTTTAGCGGTGTTGTAACAGTTTAAGTGGTTTTATTGTTATGTTGAAGGTTGAGCACCTAATTTGTCTACTCCAAAAGCAAAACAGGTGCTCAGCCTTTGACAACATAACCATCAACCACTTAAACTGATTCAACACATCCACTGACGGTTGGCACAAATACACATATATATTAGATCACGCCCACAAATAAGCTAATACACCGCACAGGTACATTGACCCATCTACATTTCAAAGCACAGTGATGATTATACCTTATATTCAAAATATTGGGTAGAAAAATTATACTTTTATACAATTATACTAGATTATCTTCACATGTACCCTATAGAGAACCAACCAGTACCATGTGAACCTTTGACGTTTTTGTACTTTAGGGAACAACACTTTTCCCTAATTATGAGAGTATGTGGATACACTGCATTCGGAAAGTATTCAGACCCCTTGACTTTTCAAAATTGACGTTACATTACAGCCTTATCCTAAAATGTGTTAAATGTTTGTTTTTCCTCATCGATCTACACACTATGCCACATAAGGATCTCTCTGTACTTTGCTTCGTTCATCTTTCCCTTGATCCTGACTAGTCTCCCAGTCCCTGCAGCTGAAAAACATCCCCACAGCATGATGCTGCCACCACCATGCTTCACCGTAGAGATGGTGCCAGGTTTCCTCCAGACGTGACGCTTGGCATTCAGGCCTAAGAGTTCAATCTTGGTTTCATCAGACCAGATAATCTTGTTTCTCATGGTCTGAGTCCTTTAACTGCCTTTTGGCAAACTCCAAGTGGGCTGTCATGTGCCTTTTAATGAGGAGTGGCTTCCGTCTGACCACTCTACCATAAAGGACTGATTGGTGGAGTTCTGCAGAGATGGTTCCCCTTTCTCCACCGAGGAACTCTGGAGCTCTGTCAGAGTGACCATCGGGTTCTTGGTCACCTTCCTGACCAAGGCCCTTCTACCTAGATTTCTCAGTTTGGCCAGGCAGCCAGCTCTAGGAAGAG